>NW_026067967.1:2178993-2212856 GCF_014885135.2 Alexandromys fortis | reverse complement strand
GCCCATACCTCAACCACTGACAGAGATACAGAGCATGCATCAATGGATAAAACAGGACTGTCATATCCTGCCAAGACAGGGTAAGATAGTTTTGAAAAGTTCCTTGCCTTTAATATGGTATGTCAGTTATGTTAGGCCTTAGCCAAAGTTGGTTGACTCAACATTGCAAACGAGACTTTGGGTGATTGCCCAGGTAGTCAGTTGTCTCTGTCAATTGTTACACATTTTGGATATATCTCGCTTGTTAAGTAATATTTATTCCCTTCTCGGATCTTTGATGGAGTTGAAGATTATATAATTGTAGTTACTCTCTACATTATTTAGACTCCTTGAGATAGAATGTTTAGAAAAACTTTTGATTCTCAGTATTGTTTGTTATGTTTATTATTTGTTATTATTGTATATAGTTGTATTTGGTTTAGTTCTATCTTATTTAGACAAAAAGGGGAGATGTAGGGATAAGTCCCACCCCTTAGGGGGCATGTTCGCCTCAGGCTAAAGTTTGCCTATAAATTTGGCGAGCGTCCTCCCAGCCCTCGCTTCTGCTTTCCTGGTCTCCGCCAGAATGGTGGTTCTGTAAGTCTATTCCTCCATTAAAGGTGTCTATATTTTGACAATCTGTCTGCATTCGCTTATGCCGTTACACTTTGAATATGAGTCACTCTTAACTTCGAAGAATGTAGGTAACATTGATGGTAAAGTCAGGACTCTGAGCAAAGCTTGGAATGGTGTAGTTGTGAAGAATTATAAGAATTTTGTCAGGCTCAAGACCTGCACAGGTTTAAGTCAGACAGATATCCCAGCACTGAGAAGGGGGAGTAGATGCAAAGTTCTACCCCTAAACAAGAAATTATTTGCAATTGTTATCTGCTGGGAGAGGAAAAAAATAATTTTTTTCCCAGTAGAGTGTTACTGTGTAAATCAGCTACATTCTTGGGTAGGTCCCAGGCCCTGGAATAGTTGGCTAATGCAAAACAAACGCCATTTTTGTGGGCATTTTGTTTCATTTTTTTTCTTTTTGTCTTATTGGATTTTTGATTATTTTCTTCCTTTTTTCTTTCCTTCTTTCCTTCCTCCCTTCCTCCCTCCCTCTCTCTTTTTTCTTTCTTTTTTTTGAGAGTGAGACCCTCCCTCCCTCCTTTCCTTCCTCCCTTCCTCTCTCTTTTTTCTTTGTTTTCTTTCTTTCTTTCTTTCTTTCTTTCTTTCTTTCTTTCTTTCTTTCTTTCTTTCTTTCTTTCTTTCTTTCTTTCTTTCTTTCTTTCTTTCTTTCTTTCTTTCTTTCTTTCTTTCTTTTGGAGTTGTGTGGGTCCAGAGGGGCTGGGATCTAAAAGGAGTTGAAGTATGAAAAAACATTATCAAAATATATTGCATAAATACTTTTAAGAAAAAATTCTGTAGCTTCCTGTGTGATGAGAAGTGAGTCTTTTAGAACATACATTTTTTTTAAGTTTATGTGTATGTAGGCTTGCATAAGTTTATGTGAACCATGTGCATGCAGGAAGCCTGATGTGGGAATTCCCTCTGTGTGTTGTGATTATCATTGATAAATGAAGGAACTGCTTTGGGCCTATAGCAGAGCTACTGGGGAACAGAGCTAGGTGGGGAAAACTGAGCTGAATCCTGGGAGAAAGGAGGCAGAGTCAAGGGAAGCCATGGAGCCACTGGAGATAGACGCTGAACTTTAGCCGGTAAGCCACAGCCACGTGGCAGTACACAGATTAATAGAAATGTGTTAAATTAATATGTAGAGTTAGCCAATAAGAAGCTAGAGCTAATGGACCAAACAGTGATTTAATTAATACAGTTTCTGTGTGGTTATTTCAGGTCTAAGTGGCTGGGAACTAACTAACAGCTTCCTTACAACAAAATCCAGAGTGTGGTTGGATACCCTGGAATTGGAGTTACAGATGGTTGTGAGTCACCTTATGTGGGTATTGGGAACTGAACACGTCTCCTCTGCAAATTTAGTAAGCTACGGAAAAAAAAAGAGTCTATTTGTGGTGTCTAGCTACTCCTGAGTGTGGAACCTGTCCTAGAGGGTGGTTCATATATATATCCAGTGTTATTCCACTTAAGAAAAGTGATTTTTTTCCCTGATTTTCTAGAGCCCATCAAATATTTCTGGATTTATTGGGATCTAAATGATAAAGTACATACATTTAGGACATACAATGTGGTGTTTAGAATACATGTTTGTGTACATATACCTACATATATACAAACATTCTGAAATGATCTTAGCAGTCGAACAAACATATGTATCATCTTGCTTATTTATCCATATTTTGTGGTGAGAACACTTTTGATCCACTCTTTCAGCAAATTTCAAGTATACAACAGAATATCACTAACTATAGCCATCAACTTGTATAATAGGACTCACAAACTGTACTGTTTAACCAGGATCTCACATTTTACTTCCTTTACCCACTAGTAATTACTGCTTTGCTCTTGTTAATTGTGAGAGTTCAATTATTATTTTTTAAAGACTTCACACAGTAACAGCATGTGTAATGTTGATCTGTGTCTGACTTATTTCATTCATTCTAATATCATCCAGGTTCTTCCATGTTGTTGCAAAGGGCAGGAATCCCTTCCTTGATAGTCCATTAAAAAATATGTCTTTCTTTGGACCAGAAGTTAGTTTTCAAATACTGACCACTCTGAGAAATGCTACCATAGATATAAGAGTGAAGTTATGTATGTGAGAAATTTACCTCTAGTACCTTTGGAGATATACCCATTCCTGTGGTGTCTGCATTTTTAATTGAGGGGTGGGAGTCTTCCTATTATTATCCATCGTGACTAAATATTTATATTACCATCAATATTGCCAGGACCTAATTTTCTCTAAACCATTACTAGCATTTATTACCTTATCCTTTTGATATACCTTTCTAACATGTATGAAGTGATATCTCATTGTGGTCTTGATTGCATTTTTATGATTAGGGAAGCTGAATGTTTTCCATATCTGTTGGACATTTGTATACTGTCTCTACAAAATACATATATCATTATTTTGCTCATTTTTAATTAGTTGTGTGCCATAAACTTACTTTTCTGTCATTAACAGACTGTGCATACCAAAGTGGTCCCATGAGATTATAATGGACTCCGAATTTCCTGTCCCCTAGTGATGTAGTCATTGTAACATCACAGAATAATGCATTATTCATGTACTTCTGGTGATGCTGGTGTAAGCAAGATCCCTGCACTGCCAGCCATAAAAAAGTATATAATTATGTGTAATACTTAATATTTGACCATGATAAATGACTATGTTTCTTATTTATGTAGTTGCTACACTATGACTTTTTGTCAGTACTTGAGGATGTATTTTCCCCATTATAATAAAAAAGTTTACTATAGACTGCATAATACTGTCAGCAGCCACATATATCTTGGGTTTACTGCCTCTCTCTATTGCATTGTTTGATTGAATCTCCTATAGCTTTCGCCCATTATAGTTGCTAAATACAAAACCCATTGCTAAGATTAGCAGTAGGAGGCCTGCACAAATGACCTGGAAACACAACTCTAAGTGATTAAGAGCAACGAAGGTAGCGATCAGTCATGGTGTATTAGTAACTTTTTGTTGCTAATTTAAAATACTGACAGAAACAACCTAAGGGAAGAAGAGATTTTTCTCTTGTCTCATAGTTCATGGAGCGTAGTTTTTCACATTAGAGAAGTATAGCCTCTGGACCAGCATATTCAGTGGTGATAGGAGTTTGCTACAGTTGCTCATGTCTCCGTGGCAGATAGGAAGCAGTGGGCAAGCCTAGAAACATAGCCCTCAATGCCTCCTCTAGAGCTGTGCTCGCCAGACCTGTTTAAAAGTTCCACAGCCTCCCAGCACAGTTCAGCCAGCTGGTGAACAAGCGTTCAAACCCGAGTCTGTAGAGGGCATTTCACATCCAAGCTATAGTGGATGGTTATTGCTACCTAGCGAGGCATTATGGTACTTTGAGTAATAATGTCCCAGCAAGCTCACCTGTTTGAGCACTTAGCCCCTGGTTGGCAGTGCTTTGGGGGGAGGTGTAGGAGGTATGGCTTTGTTGGAGAAAGTATGTCACTGAAGGCTCTGGCTCTGAGAGTTAAGACTCAGATCATTTCCAGTTTTCTCTCTTCTTCGTGCTTGTGGTTCACGATGTGAGTTCTTAGGTTTTTATTTCTGCCACCATGCCTGATGCCATGCTATTCTTCCATGAAGGACTCTGCCCCTCTGGAAGCAGAAGACAACATAAACTCTTCTATAAGTTGCCTTGGTCATGATGCTCCAGCACAGCAGCAGAAACGTAATTAAAACAGGCAAATAGCCATTTCCCCTAGGCTTACCCTCTTAAAGAATCAGAACAACACGAGGGATGCTGTTAGAAGATTGGTCTCAGGGAAGATGCTGGACTGATAGCATTGAAGAAGGGACTAGATCATATCTGGAGAAGTTTATGATGTTCTGCACTGAAGACCAGACAGAGAAGGACATGTCTGTCAGAACCACAATAAGCAAGGCTAGAGCAAAACGTTTGAGGATGATGAAAAGAAGGCTAGTCTTGACTATGATCTTGAAGTTATCCCTAGCTCTGGATGTTTTAAATGACTCAGTAATCATTATTCCATATATAAGATGAAGTGACTGCTATGTCGGTGAGTCTGAAGGCAGCTGGAGAATGTTTTGAAGCTTTACATAAGCTGATTATGGAAAAAAACTACCTGTCAGAGAAAAATCTTAATTATGAATATAAAGCCTTGTTCTGAACAAAGATGTATAAACAGACTTCCATCCATAAGGAGGCCAATTCAAGACCAGGTTTAATGTCTTTTGAAGACAGGATAGCGATATGGCTTGAGGATATTGTAGCAGATTATAAATTCAATTCTACTCGTTTGTGTTCTGGCATAATGAGCATCCCAAGGCCTTGAAGCATGGCAACCCTAAGTATTCAGGTGCTTAGGAAGCTATTTCATCCATGGTAAGTACCTATTAGGGTATTCGCACAATGATGAGATCAGGTAACTGCAGATTTTAGAATGTACCCCAGTTTATTTGGCGATACATGACTATTTTTGCTTTTGCTATTGAGGTACATAAGGTCCTTATAGATTTTGAATATGAGTCCCTTATTGCAAATGCAGTTCACAAACTTTTTGTTTTGTTCCACGAAGGTGACTGTTAATTTTTTGGTTTGTTTGCTTTGCATGAAATTTAGACTGTTCATTTTATTCTTTCCTTGTCAGATCTAAATAAATCATTGTCAACTTAAATGTTAAGAAATTTTTCATGTATGTTTTCCTCTAGGGGTTTTATAATTTTAGGTAATATTTTTAATTGGGTAACCCATTTTGAATTGATTTTTGTTTGTGATGTAAAACAAGAGTAATGTCAAGTTTTTATGTCTCTAATTATTTGAGAGAGAGAGAGAGAGAGAGTGTGTGTGTGTGCGCGCGCACGCGTATGTCTCTATTTCTCTAGAGGACCCTGATGAATAAGGACTTAGAGCAGCCCAGTAGAGAGTTCTGTGAGGCTCACCGAATGTAATTTTCTACCTCAATAACTTCTACTTTGAGCCCCACTGGTGTTTGGCTCGGTGTCTGAGTCTTGATACTTTCACATCCAACTCCTTCCAACTTCTCTGGTTTCCTTCCTGCTTCATAAGCTCAGCACATATTCTGACTCACGGACTTCCTTCCACTTGCTAGTTTGCTTACCTTCCCTTAAGGACTTTTACTTGTGCTTACACTTTTTCTCCAGACAGCTTTTGACTTGATCTCTAATCTCTTAAAGTGTTTGTTTTCAGAGAGGCTTTGTATGAACACCTTCTAAAGTGGGCATCCTCAGCATCCATCTCAAATCTTTTTCTCTAGTCAAAAACACATTTGTATCAGCATATGATACTGTCTTACATATCGTTTGTAGGCATACTGCTTTTCTCCTGAGTGGAAAAAAGGATTCAGGAGGATAGGATTAGTATCTATTAGGCTCATGCCTAAATTGTCCTTCCTGGAAAATGTAGGATTTAGTTGGTGTTCAGTAAATGTGTTTCAAAATGAATTAATATAATTGTCTTTGCTAGTTTCTTTTTTTTATCTCACCATTCTTCTAGGGGTGTCTGAAGTCTATTAAAACCTTCATTAAAATATAATTTACCATCAGGAAAAAATTATGGACATGGATATTCATATGTTTAGGTAGAAAGGCTGAACACTGAAGTCAATTCTTCATTCCGTCTTATCCCTTATAGTATTTAAAAAGAGAACACATGTTCCTGTCATTTCACTTCCAACAACCATTGCTCTTGGCTTAGTTGGCATCCTTGAGCTGTTGAAAATTTCCCCTTCGATCCTCCCCTCATATGTTGGAAGCTCTTGTCCAGTGACTCGGCGGGCACAGAATTGCTCTAGCCTGTAGCACAAGTTTTAATTGGTCTTAAAGTCCAGTATGAGCGTAAATACTAAAAGATCACAGAAGTAAAAGAGCCAGCCACTAGAGAGCCTTTTTACCTCTACTGAATTCTCAGACCAAAGGGGGCAAGATCCTGTTTCCAAGAATCCTCATACTGAATACTTTGAATTTCTGTCTCCTCCCACCTTATATTCCTCTTTCTTCTCAGTCATATCTCTTCTTGTCTCAATCTCCTTACTGCTAGGATTAAAGAGGTGTGACTCCCGAGTACTAGGATTAAAGGTGTGAGCCACCGCTGCCTGGCTCTGTTTCTCTTTTAGGTTGGATCAATTTTTGTGTAGCCGATGGTGGCCTTGAACTCACAGAGATCTGTCTGCCTCTGTCTCCTAAGTGCTGGGATTAAAGATGCATGCCATCACTGTCTGGCTTCTATGGCTAACCAGTGTGGCTAGCTCCACACTCTGATCTTCAGGCAAGCTTTATTTGTTACAGCACAAACAAGAGATCACCACACTAGCCCTATGGCCTCTTTATAGGGTCAATTTGATAGTTCTGACATATGGTTTCCTATGCCAAATTCTGTACCCTTGGCTTATTAGAAGGTGGAGATTTGGAAGGCTAAGTCAAATGTTCTTACTCATGTATTCTTTTTTTCCTAGGAATACGCTTCTTAGCAAATCACTTTCACATGAGTCAGGATCCACAGGGTTTGTTCTGGGAAATCTCATCTAAGGCCCCCAAAGATGTCTTTTTCTTGATTTGCTTCCCTACTGGCCTACTCTAGCCAGGTGGCATCTTCCTTGAGCACCTCAACCTCCCCCCCACCAATACTCAGATGTGTGTATCAGTTACATAGAACACGGAGATAGCTGGAAATATTCCTGCCTGGTTAATTTTCTCTGTAGATTGGTCCGATATCCTCTGTAATTTATACAGGAAAAGAGGAGGTGTGTGTATGATTGATTGCTTCTTTTCCTCATTAGTGCTGCAATCTACTCTACTAACCTAGCCCGCTTTTCTGTATTACTTCTCTTCCACACCAGTTCAAAAGTCACTGGCATTTCTTATTGTTCCCTTCACCTCATTCGTGCTATTTCCTGTCATACCACAGTCCTTATTAGTGACGATCATCGCCTAAGCTGTCAGCTTTCCAATTACGGCACAGCGTAATTACAAGCATGTTAAGCAATTATTTGCTGTGCATGTCACCTCTGGTTGGTGGCGAGGCGCTTATGGCAGAAACCGTGTCTTATTGATCTCTGCTTTGCCCACATGACTCAGTGCAGCACTGGGTCTACATTCCTCACACGATGAGCCGCTTTGCGAACAAATCCCAATGGTCAGCTTGGTATTGGAAGGCATGGATTTTAGCAAAGTACTTTCCTATTCTTCTCACGCTCATTGCTGAAAAGGACAGTTTTTTCCCACTGAGTTCGAAGGCTTACAGTTTGTCTTTCTTAATTGCTTGTTGAAAAGGTGGCTTAAATTAATCTGCTTACACGAATGCACTTGGATATTTATTGAGATTCATTTGTTAAGTGTAGAGGATTCTTTTGGTTTCTCTAATGTCAGCTGTTACCTATCATTGATTTATCTAGAGCATGGGCACTTATTCATTGAAGAGATTCTAGAATGAACTTTGTTTCTTGGGAATCTGGATAGAGGCCAACTTAGGGAGACATTGTTGGTCATTATTGTGATAAAAGCATCTATGCACAGCCTGGGGGAGACCAAACTTCACCTCTCTAAACAGCTACATAAAAGTGGATTTTGTGAGATTTAAAGATGTTTTATTTACTAGTAAATATTGTTCTTCCATGTCTGTACACTGTATATTGGTCCTTCTCTCCAGACCCTCTCCCATTATCCATGCATGCGCAATGTGTGTTGGTCCTTCCCTCCAGGCCCTCTCCCATTGTCTATGTATGCACACTGTGTGTTGGTCCTTCTCTCTAGGCTCTCTCCCATTCTCCTCTTGCCTCTCTCAGTCACTGCCCACTCCCATATAAATCTCTGTTTACTTGCTTTTGCTTTGTCTAGTGTCCAACAGAGATTGTGGAGTTTGGATCTAACTATCAGAGACTGGTGGGCTCACCAGTGGGCGCACAACTGAAAGTCATGCTTCTCCCTCTCCCAGAACCATTTGCCAAAAGTCCAGCTGTATGTAGTCAGACTGTGTATAGCCCTTCCTCCTCCAGAGGTGACTTTTATGAGAGGCTGACCTTTGTGGACACAGTGCCAGTGTGTAGAGCTGCTGTGAGTTTATAATTGCTGCGTTCTTTCTTTGTGTGAAGATGCTATGACAACCTCTCTTGCAATCCTCCAGCTCTTCCACACTTCCTGAGGGCTTTTCTATACTGTTGTCTGAGCCTTAAGGAACTAGCATGAATGCCTTATCTAGGGCTGAGACCGCCAATGTTCTTTAATGTCAACATTCTATGCAGTCATGGATCTTTGCAGATCTGAAATGTTTTATTGTTTTATGAATAAATGGTAAATTAGTTTAAATTTTAGACAAAGTATGGTATAGTGAGTTATGAAAAATGTGAGTAACATCAAGGACAAAAGTGATTAAGTGTGAAGAAAAGATGCTATTTTTAAACCAGGTAGACCAAGGAGAGTTGTTAATATTCTATGGCTAACTCTGAAGTGAAGATCTAAGCTGATTGTAGTGGCCCAGGAATTAAGAGTAAGGTAAGAGGATTGATAGTCACGACTTCAAGGCCAGCATGGGCTACGTATTTAGTCCAGTCTGAGGTACAGAATGAACCTGCATAATAAACAATCAAACAACAAACAAATGCAATAAAGCACAAAACAAAGAGATAACATTCCTTTCTTAATTATATGTGTGCATAGTCAATCAACAAATGTTTATCAAATATTTACTAAGCATGGTAGTATTAGCTGCAAGCATGGAAGATTCACTCTCTGTTCTGGCTAAGAGTTTACAATCCGTCAGGCAAAACAGAGCAGATACTCCTGATGCAATGGTGAATGGCCTAAGACTCTGGAGAATGTAATACCATATGCTGGCTGTAAACTTACAGCTTTCGGCTTGTTCCTTTCAGTATATTATTTCAGTATATTAAGTCTCTGACTTAAAATACTGCAGTGATGTCTAGTTCTTCATTAATAATTTATTGTCTCATGGGATAAATAAACAAAAAGCTAAAAGTCAAAGTCCTAGAGAAGTTAGAAACAATCAAGTGTGATCAGTGAAATTTACCCATAGAATTATTAAGTCAGAGTGCATGTGGGAAACCCATAGAAAGAGCAAACCCTGACAGTGGAGGATGCGTCTCTCTCTAGTATCAGGGAGGCTGTGGATAGTGAGGCCATATTTATTCTGTTTTCAGAAGTTTGTCTAAATATGACATTTTGTATTACAAGAAAAGAGATGTTTGACAAGCACTAAAAGCTGTTTATTAATATTTCAAGTGGTCTGAAAAAATTATGTGCCAAATGCTAATTCTAAACAACTCTGCTCTGTTTATTAAGGCTTTGTGTTGTTGCTAGACTTTTCGGCTGAACGTTTTAAAAAGTGACAACTTTCTTTCCATTTGCTAAGATGCGCCATTAATATAGTGTGATGATTCTCTATGCTTCAATTACTGTTATCTGAACAATTGTTTTCAGTTATTCAATACCTCTGTCATTTACTGGCCAATATATATTTATTGCCCTGTAGACTTTATTTATTTAGATTAAGTCTTCTAGTTTATGTAAAAATAATCAGTTTCATTTTGATGTTTTCATAAACATAGCCACTGTGTGTACTTTGCTCATATTGGTCAGTGCACTGTCCTTTCCTAAGCCGTTCTTCCTCCTTCGCTCTCATTGCTTTCTTCTCTCTGCATTCTCCCCTTCCTCCGTGTCACACATATGTACAGTCACAGCTGTATTCTTTGTCTCTCTTCTGACTCTTGTCTCTTGTTATCCACATGTCTTAGGCTCCTTCCTCTCCCCGTAGTCTCTTTCTGTCTTCGGCCATGCTTATTCTTTCTTCTATTGCAAGGGTGAGATTGTTTTTGTCTCTTCTAGCAACAGAGGAGGGAAGTTTCCTTTTGTACGTGTATCATGTATTCTTTCTTTTAAAACTCTTTCTTTTTTATTGAAAATAGATTTTTCTCTCATATAATATATCCTGATTATGGTTTCCCCTCCCTCTACTCCTCCCCACATCCCCACCTACCTAGATCTACTCCCTTCGTGTCTCTCATTGGAAAAGTAGATAATTAAAAATATATATAGTTCCGAGAAAACAAAAATGCTTTGTGCCACCATCGCTCTAGCATATATTCCAGGCAGGACACCAGTAACACATTTCTTTTAGTCTGCTCATCCACAGATGGACATCTAGCTTGGTTCCTTATGTTGAATGCTGCAAATCTCTGTCGTATGCTGACTTAGATAGATTATTTTGGGTACATACCATGAATTGTAGAGCTGGAGCATATGGCGTTCAGTTCTATTTCTGGTTTTTGGAGGAATGGCCACGTGGTACCTACAGTGGGTGGATACAGGTGGTTATGGTACCACTTGTTGTGCATAAATGTTTCCTTTACACTATATCCGTTCCAGAACTAGTTATTGTTGTTTCCTTGATGATAGTCATTATGAGTCGAGTGAGAGGAAATCTCAGTGTAGTTTTAATCTGCCTTTTACTGTTGGCTAAGAGTTTTGAACATTTTTATACTACTTTAATATAGTTATCGGATTTTTGTATTTATTGTTTTCAACATTTTTAATTAACTTATCAATTGGACAATTTAGGTTTGGTATTTAATCTATTATTTGTAGACTTTAGACATTAGATATTAATCCACAGTCAGAGGTATAGTTAGCAAAATTTTTCTCCAGTTCTGTAGGCTGTATATTCACTCTGCTGACTTTAGTTATGCAAGAACTTTTACATTCATAGATCCTATCCTAGCAATAGAATATTATTCTATTGCTGGGAAGAGACACCATGAACAAAGAAAGTCTCATAAAGGAACACTTAGTTGAAGCTTCTTTACAGTTTCAGAGGTTGGTTCAGTATCATCATTATCATCAGTGGGAAGCAGACTGGCATCCTAGATGACACACCTTTGCCATGAAGGCCATGCCTACTCCAACACAGTCATGCACCCTATCCCTTCCCAAATAGTTCATCGATTACAGACTAAGCATTCAAAGATATGAGTCTATGGGGGCCCATTCTCATTCAAACCACCCGAATCACAAGAGTCAAATTAATCATTATTTTCTGAGATAGTGTCCCTTTAGTGTGTACTTACTTATTCATATGTCTTGAAGTTCTTTTCTTGTGCTTTCCCCTTAACATTTACTTTCAAATTATCCATGTTACATTAGGATTCTTGATGCAGTTTTGATTTTTGTACACTTTGAAAGTTAGGGATAGAGTTTCATTCTACATGTGGATGTCTAATATTCCCAATATTATTTGTTGAAAAGCCTGACTTTTCTCCAATGTTTTTGACGCCATTGTCAAAAATTAGCTGGTAGTTGGTGTAGAATTATGTCCTCTATTCTATTCTATTGACATTGCCATAGTTTTACTGATGGATACCATTACTGGTCAAGCGTGTATATAAAGAAAAGTTAAGTTTATGTAAATTAGTTAGTTCATCATGTGGGTAAAATGTGGTTGAAGCTAGCTTAAAAAAATAAAAACTGAATTGTCCCATTTTTGACTGAACACTACACAGACACTTATTTTCTGTATTTTGGGCATCTACAAGTGTCTTTAATAATCGTCATCCATTGCACAAAGATATTTCCCTACACATAGTACTGACTGGCAGCTTCACTGATCTATGGAGTGTAGAGGCAAGTGTTTAGAAAGCCATCTGATATGCTGTGTCAGCAGCAGAATAAGAGGTTCACCCCTAGGGATTATTGTTCCTGGGTTTATCCTCCTCCTTCTCTCAAGGCTCAAGAAACATCATGGAATAGGGCACAGACGATTGCGGGAAGCACAGTTAGCAAAGTTCTTCAGTGAGGTGATGCAGTATCTTCTGGGCATGACAGGCTGTTACAGTCATGACGTCACAGCACCTGTGATTGACTACACAAGATTTATAAGATCAAGCCTGTCAGCATTATAGCATGGATGGAGAGAGACACAGGAGATCCTATTAATTAGACCCAGATTATTACTTAAAAGAAGAAAAGAGGTCATGAAATTGGGAAGGACATGTAGGGAGATCTAAAACCAGTTGGAGGGTATGGTGGGTGAACATGATCAAAATACATGCTATGCATATATGAAATTATGAAAGAATAAATAAAATGTATTTAAATTGAGTTGGAGGGTAGTATTTGATATCCATATCATTCCAAATCCCTTCACAATAAGCTTGTTCTTGCTCAGACCATGAGGAGGATCAGAACTGCTGGCAAGAATAACCAGCCTGAGGCTACCAAGAAACAAAAAGCAAGGATGCAGCAAGAGTAGACAGTGACTAGAATTTTCACAGCAATCATAGTGATAGGGAGCCAGGTCTGCTCAGAATTCATGTTCAGGCTGTTTGTGGAATGCTTTCCTCTGAGGTTGAAACAGTCCATCCTCAGGGAAAGAAGCTCCTTGAAAAGGAAGGTAAACAACTAAAAATAGCTCCAGGAAGTCCCTGGAACTCACTAGATTCAGTATGCCCCTCCCTACCAGAGCAAGCAATCAAAGGGGAGAGTCCTCAGATAAAGTGGAGCTGCGAAGAAGACTCTCAGGCAAGCAAACATGCATAGAAGATTCTGACACTAGACCAGCTGCCTTGAAGAAGCAGAAATCAGCCTAACCGTCTAAAAGAGCTTTAGACAAACTGAGGCACCTGGAAAAGACACTCCCCAACCTTCTAAGCAGCCTGTAGGCTGTGTAGTATGCTCCAGGTTCCAAGCTTTGTGAGCTGTCACTGTGCTGGGGTTGACTTTGGTGATGCCACTCCCTTTAAGTCAAACAAAATCAGAAGCAAAGAGCGGGACATAACAACAGACATGGAGGAAATCCAGAGAATCTTCAGGTCATATTTCAAAAACCTGTCCTCCATTAAATTGGAAATCTTAAAGGAAAATTGACAATTTTCTGATAAATATCACCAAAATCAAGAGCAGATAAGCAAATTAAATAGGCCTATAACTGCTAAAGAAATAGAAACAGTCATTAAAAGTCTCCCAACCAAAAAATAAAAGCCCAGGACTAGATGGTTTCAGTGCAGAATTCTACAAGATTTTCAAAGAAGAACTAATACCAATACTCTGTAAATGGTTTCACACAATAGAATCAGAAGAAACATTGCCAAACTCTTTTTATGAGACAATAATTACCCTGATACCCAAACCACTCAAAGACATTACTAAGAAAGAGAATTACAGACTAATCTCATTCATGAACATTGATGCAAAAATATTCAATAAAATTCTAGCAAACCAAATCCAAGAACACATCAGAAAAATCATCCACATAACCAAGTAGTCCTTTCCCAGAAATGTAGGGATGGTTCAACATACAAAAATCTTTCAATGTAATCCACCATATAAACAAACTGAAAAAAGAAAAAAAAACTCATGATCATCTCATTTGATGCTAAAAAGTCTTTGACAAAATAAAACATCCCTTCATGATAAAGAAAAAGAGGAAGGTTATTCAAAATAATGACAACATATAACTTTCCAACCTTGGCTAAAAGTATAAATATCAAGGTGCTTGGAAGGTCAAACAGCCAACGGTCAGATTTAAGTCAAATCTTGACTTTACTTGTGTCAAGTAAAAATACCCCAAATCATAAATTCTTTTTTTTAATTTTTGTTTTTGTTTTGTTTTACAAGAAAGCGTTTCTCTGTGTAGCTTTGGAGCTTGTCCTGACACTTGCTCTGTAGACAGGGCTGACCTTGAACTCACTGAGCTCCCCCTGCCTCTGCCTCCTGAGTGCTGGGATTAAAGGTGTTCTCCACCACTGCCTAGATTAATCTAGGCAATAAATTCTAACAAAGGGAATCCCGGAAGCAGGACAGAAACAGAAACAACTAACATGAGAGATGCCAGTGTGCCTGACAGCTGAGATTTCAGCAGAAACCTTCCATACATGATGAAGAAGGATGAATGAGTGGGTCCAAGTGGCCTGAAAGGTGTGTGAGAGGCTCAGCAACAAAACCCTGCTCATCAGCAATGGTGTCTACACAAACTGCCCTTCAAAAACCCGAGCTAGAAAGACCTCAGAAAAACAGAACGCAGAGGAATTCTTTACCACCAGATGTACCTTACTACAAACCCTGGGAATGAAAAAGAGATACTGACAAGTAATAAAAAAAATACCCAAAGGTTAGAAATAAAACATGGGTTTGAAATCTAGGTTAAACTGACTTTTGAAACTAAAAACTTACAAATAAATTGATTTTTCCTAACTATATTCCAGAAGTGACTAATGCAGTAATTTGAGTGATGAAAATAAACATTCCTGGAAAATGCACAAATATAGATATATGTATATACATATATTGTAGTGCATAAAGGCCTGCATGCACAAATATTACATAAAGATGCTGTGATCAAGATGGACCACAAATTGAAACAGTGATCCCAAAAGATCAGGTAGCCTTGGTACGTTATTGCCATTTTGTTTTCACTAATACACCCTGTGACATGTTTGCACAATAGAATTGCCTAGCAATACATTTCTCCCAAGCATATTTATATGGTAAAGTGATGCATAGTGTGCCCAGAGCTGTTCTGCATGCAGGACACACCACACTGAGCAAAATAGATGCACGCGCTGCCCCTGAAAAATACACACACACTTACAACCATAGGAGACTAAAAACTTGAGATCATTGATTGCTCAATGGGCTGTGGCATGCTCAAGGAACACATTGCTTTTGGTGAAATTCCCATGCTTGTTTGTTATGAATAAGCAGTTTATGCTCTTCTCGTTCTGAATGGCTAACTGTTATAGGTCTGTGTCTGACAGCAAAATTTGACCTGTGTCTCAAAATAGCTGTATAAATATTTCTTTCCACTCTGGAGCCTCCATTCTCATTCTGAATTTCCATTTATCAGTATCAAGTGTGATTGCCTTTTCTCATTAGTATGTAAAAGGAAAGATTCTGTTATTTTTCAGTTTGAAGCAAATAGACTACAAAATATCATGCTGCGTTAAAGGCATAAAAATGCCTCTGAAGGGGAAAAATTATTCAGCACGAGTACTGTATAAACAAGAATGAAAAAGAATATGAAATTATTTTGAACTACAGCCGATAAAAACACAAAAGACTCTACCCCAGGGTTTCCCAGAGAAGGGGACCAAATGGAAAGTCTGTGGCCCTCCTTCCTCTTTTTCTTCTACCTTTTCTACAATATGAAATCATCTTTGGTTTGATTAGGGATGGCTCAAGTAGTTTGTATTGAGAGTCATATCCTTCTCCAAGCTTCAGTTTCCACGACACAAAGCTATTACTCTCTGATGGGTACTTCGTGATCTGTGCAAAATGGGTCACAGCATAGCTTCTCAAAAAAGACATGCAGCTCAGTAAAAAACTGAGAAGCACTAGGAAAGGACACTGTAGTTAGCTTGTTAATATTTTGTTTTAAGAGAAATCCATGGATGACTGGACAGAGAGATTAAACTCTGATGCATAGCACACTGGCCGCAATAATAAGGAATCAGGGGAAATTGCTCTCCTGTCACTATCTTAGCTGAGCTTTGGGGTAGTTGATACTAGACCATACAAGAATTTTCACAAATACTTTATCAAAAAGGAAAACAATGGGGACAGGATAAGAATATCGTTTAATGGGTGAAAGTGCCTGCTGCAAGCCTGATGTCCTGAGTTACATCTGTGTAGCAGAAGGAGAGGAATGAGCCTGCAAATTGTCCTTTGTTCTACACAGGTATGCCTGAATTTGGACATTCACGCATACAAACACATATGCACACACTTACCTAGCGCTCTGGAGAAGGAGGAAATGAGACCTGGTCTGTATAGTGACTTAAAGTTTCAAAACAACCAACGAATCACAGACGTGCTTTTAAACTGTTGGGAGCAGTGAGACCCCAAATCCTGAATTTCTTGTAATCCCGTGATCTGAGTGCCTACAGCTGCTCTGAGCACGAGACCTTCAGGAGTTCCTGATGGGAGGAGAGTGGTTTCTGGTGGGTTTGGCTGGGGCGTGGCTATCTCTATATAATCTGCTTCTGAACACAATAAAGGGGGCATTCTTGGGGTATTCAAGGATGATCTGTGTCACTGTCTCTCTTTCTGTGTGTGTCGGTGTATTTTAACCTCCAGCTCCTTGCCTGAAGTTCTGTAACTGGGTGCCAGCGCACAGAGCACAGACACGAGAACACGGTGCATGACATTAAACTACTTTAAATAAAAGTACAACTTTTTTTTCACTGTTAATTTTGAAACTTTTATTGTCAAATTCCAACATAAAACTAGTTTCTATCATACCACCAACAATGTTCCGAGAAGCCCAGTGTGGTTTTTGTGTAACACAAACTACTATGTGACCAAAACTTGTAAAGACTATTGTTATGTATTCCTTAATATATTAAATTCACAGGGATTATATCTGAAGGTATTTAGAAAACAATGAGAATTCTAGGCAAAAATTGAAACCCCTAACCCATTTCAGAGTATCATAAAATAATGGAGAAGTCATCTTTCACACATTGAATCATAATCCACATACAGCAGGGGGCCAATCGGTATATCTAGAGAAATCCCTTGCACATCAGAGAAACCTAATACATATTTTATCGTCATTTAATCAATGTATGTTGACCTTTTCATGTGTGTAGGGCTCTGCCATTTGACATATAGGATATGTATGTTACCAAAACTTCATCTATAATGAGCAGTAGTAAGGGTGGCTCACTTAATACTGTATCTGTCATACATAGAACACTGTATTCTGCCAAAATCTTCCCATAATGTGCTCATAACTAAGTATGATGTAAAGGAGGATTAGACAAAAAATACCTCTAAGATCAGTCAGACGGGCAAGAAAGTCTATCAGTCTTTTCTTTTAATCACTTGTGAAGACAAATATCAATTATTTTTCAGTTTTGTAGTAGCTGTTCATTGTTTGCTACTTGAGTCTGGATCTCTCTGAGCAGCCCAAGCTGGCTTCAGACTCTCGGCAATTCTCCTTCTTGTGCCTTCTACGCACCAGGATTACAGGGGTGTGTCTAAAATGTAGAAAAAAGTGTTTTAGAAGCTTTTAAGAAATCAATATTCATAAGTATAGATCCTTGTGTGTGTGAGTGTGTTTGTGTGTGTGTGTGTGTGTGTGTGTGTGTGTGAGAGAGAGAGAGAGAGAGAGAGAGAACATAAAAATCACTGAAATGTGGCATCCCAGAAATAATTTAGTGGTTGCTGAATAATGAATGTACTGGGATATTAAGCATTAAGCTAAAGGCCAGTATGATATCCAAGCCACAGAAAATGTAAATCCAAATTAGATGATAGATATAGGTGATAACTATGATAAAGATATGAACATATTTATGCCTTCATGTGATGAAACCTAGGAATTATGAAAACTGGAGACACGGAATGCCATGTAAGGATAAAGGAAGAGGAATATAATGGAGGGTATAGGAGACTAATTACATCTGTTTTGAATTTTGGAATCATATATAAGTATAGAAATATTTTATAGTATATATATGTTAATGACATAGTCATTTCTCCAATTTCAGGTTTCCTGTGGTCTTTTGACTGTTTCTCTGCTCTCTCTTACTTGGAAGAAGTAGCCACATTCCATTATCCTAGGCTGTTTTACCTATTGTATTTGTCCCTTTATCTCTAAGAAGCAGCCTTTCTTCGTTTAATTGTACTCTTTAAGCTTTTAAAAGGACTGTATATATTCATTTCCACCCTGGAAGTTGGAGGTTTTGCTGTCTATCACAGATACAATTATCTCAGAAAATACATGTATTAATTTTGGCTTCTATTTTTCTTTTTCTTTTTTTTTAACTGAAACTATTTGTTTCATGCAGTATATTCTGATCACGATTTTTCTTCCCCAATTCCTCTTAGACCTTCCCCACCTCCACACCCACCCAACTCCATGCCTTTTCTTTCTTTCTTTCTTTCTTTCTTTCTTTCTTTCTTTCTTTCTTTCTTTCTTTCTTTCTTTCTTTCTTTCTTTCGCAAACAAACAAACAAATAGGCAAACAAACAAAATCAAACAAATAAGACATTTTTTTAGAAAAAAAGAAGGAAAATAAGCACAAGAGAGACATAGAACACACACACAAAACACAAAATCAGAAACAGTAATATACAAACAAAAGACCAACAAGTTAAAAAAAAAGTATTAGTGAAAAAGTTCACAAGTCTCTGTGTGTTCATATGTGTACCAGCCCTGCTGTATCTGGAAGACGTTGTTTCCTGGAAGTCATATACCACCTGTGGGCCTTCCATTCTTGAATCCCCATTTTCGTCATAGTTTCCTGAACCCTGAAGGGAGAGATTGGATGAAAATATCCTATTCAGGACTGAGTATTCAAAAACCTTTCATCCTCTTCATGTTGTCCAGTTGTGGGTCACTGTGTGTTCCCATCTACTGCAGGAGGAAGCTTCTATGACGATGACTGAGCTAGGCACTTATGTTGCGAGGGGTCTCTTTCTTACTATGTTCCGTTAGCAGAGCAACAGTGTTTGGTTTTCTTGTAGGCCCACGGCCTATTCAGTCTAATGTTCTCAGTCACCTGAGCAGTGTCAGGCGTGGATTCCATCTTATGGGGTCATCCTGCAACCCAGTCATAGAGTGGTCACTTACTCCTTCATTTGTGTCACTATGGTACCTGTAAATCTTGTAGGCTGTAGATCCCAGGTTTTGAAGCTGGGTTGATGGTTACTTTTCTTCTGCGGAAGCAGTGGGAGTTCCTTCAAGTTCCATGAACATTAGTTAGCAGAGGTGAAGTCTATCTGTGTTCAGTGAAATATGCAGGCATTGTCTTCAGCAATAGAGTCTCCTCCTCAGCTTGTGGAGAGAAAACAATATTCTTAACAATAGTCTGAGATGTTTGGGAGTCCCTAGGGGTCCCTTCTCAACTAGGCATAATCCATTCCAGGCACTGAAAGTTTCTCTTGGAGAAAGATAAATATAGTTGGGCCCCTGTTAACTGGTGACTCAATTTATCTTTGTTTCATATATGTATACATTTTGAGAAGCTTCTACAGTAGTAGGTTTCCATAGGACCCCTCCAATGGCCCTCAGTGTTAGTTGTTAGTACCCATATTCCCCCCTTACCCTTCTCATCCATCCCCCATTTAATCCCTCTACTTCAAACTAACCCCATGTTGTGGTTATATGTGTTGGAACATGTCTATCGAAGTCTTAAAAGCTAACATTCACATATAAGAAAAACATACAATATTTGACTTTTGGGGTATGGGTTACCTTACCCAGGATAAGTTTTTTTTCTAGCTCCATCCATTTAGCCGCAAGTTTCACAATTTCATTTTTCTTAAATAGCTAGATAATATTTCAATGTGTAAATTTATCACATTTCCATCATATGTTAATCTTGTAAAATTATATATTAATTGATATACATATAAGGTGTTTCCAATCTCTAGTTATTACAAACATGGATGAGCAAGTGTATCTGTAGTAGGATGCAGTCCTTTGGGTTTATGGCCGAGAATAGTATAGCCTGAAAAAGTAACAAGCACTCAGCCAATGAGCCATCACTATAGCATGCTGGGAATTCTTTTAACTGTTTGATTGCTTTGCCTGTTCTCCACCTGATATAGATATAGTGAGCTGATGTCGCATTTTTGAGTTAATACCCTTGGAACTCTTAAGTAGCTTAACTTAAAGTGCTTCTTTGTCTGAATCTACCATATTTTCCCCACAAAACCATTTTTTTCCTACTGTCCCATTTCTCTATGTTTACTTTTGTAAGGACACACTTAAAAAGTTATAACTGGATGGGCTGTGGTGGCAGTGGCACATGCTTTTAATCCCAGCACTCAGGAGACAGAGGCAGGTGGATCTTTGAGTTTGAGGCCAGCCTAGTCTACAGAGCTAGTTCCAGGACAGCCAGGGCTAGCTATACAGAGAAACCCTGTCTTGAAAAAAACAAACAAACCAAAAACCGAAAGAGTTAAAACTGTAATTTGTGGTGCTAGCAGAGAAATGGTAAGATGATATTATGTCAAAAGCTTGCAGTCAAGAGAAAGGCTTCCTCCAGCAACCGATAATGACTCAGTATTGAAGAGAGCAATAAAGTGGTAAGCAAAAAAAGAAAAAAAGACATTGATTACTGGGGCCTAGAGGCTTCATTAAAGTTTTCTATTTTCTATTAAATGCAATAGACAAGTCATTAGAATTTTAAATCCAAGGGAATTAAGTGTGTGATAGATTTATTATTTGAAAAGGTCATTCTGATTAGAATTTAAAAGCAAGAAGCCTGGACATTCATAGTATCAGAAGTTGCTTATTTGGGTTTGTGCAGTGAAAGCAAGAGTAGGAAAACATTGATGAATCAGGAAGTATTTACTCTAAGCTGGATGTGGGCACGCACAACTGTGATCCAGGTGCTTGAGAAGCTGAGGCAGAGGGGTCCTGGCAAGTTTGGGGCCAGCGTGGGTTTTAAGTACCCACATTTTCTGAAAAGAAGCAATACACGTAGATATTATATAGAATCTGTAGTTTGATGTTTGGAAACAACAAAAATCCCATGAACCCTCATCATGTCAAACTTCCACTAAAAGTTTATACCTTAGCCTCAAGTATTGTCTTCACATAAAGTAAGGTATTGATTGTAATGAAAGAGTGGGAATCTATAACTCGGGATGAAAATCTATCAGAACAACCAGATAAGATTGAGGACATTGACCCTGCAGATTCTGATCAGCTTATTTTGCCTGAGGAAGCAGCTCTATAGGGAACTTGAAGGCCTATAGCACTGGTTTGGGACTCTCGAGACACCAAGCTTTGTGAACTGAGTAGTTACCAGGTTCTCTGCCTCTCCAGCATGTACACACCCATTGCAGTTTCTCAGACCCTAACATGTAACCCAATGCATAACATATGCATTGTATCGATTCTATTTCTCTAGAGAATCTTATTCAATACTCTTTTGGTTAACTTTGATAACAGTGATATAAAATCTGCATTGATCCCTTTTCTTCTCTCAATATTTTCCTCCTTCACTATTCACATTTATTTAAAGCTCATGAAAAGAATTATAATCATTTATTACCAACACTTACTTTCGCTTGTCTCCTGAACTCACTCTCTTACCTACTACTCCATCAAATCTGCCTGCCAAGGTCCTGTCATTGTGACTGTTGACCCCACATTGACATAGTCCCTGATCTTACCTTACTCAATAGGCCAGCGGCCTTTGTTAATCCTTTCCTTCTTGAAATGTTTAACTGTGGTTGACTTCCTTGATTTCACAGCATTTTGGTCATTGTAGGCCTCCCTAGATGCTTTTTCTGAGCCTTTTATCTAGATTTCTCTTTTTATTCTACCCCTAAATAAAGAACCCTTTATTATACTCCATTCTGAGCTAGTGTGGGACTACTTTATTGTAACTGTCAACAATTGTCACTCTTAGATGTGTTCACTTTCCGTCATCTTTATTTTTGGGATACTTTATACTTGATACTTGGTGAGCTTGCTTCTTTTTTTTTCCTTTGGGTATCTGCACAAAATTTCACCTCATTAATATGATGATATAAACAGTGTCTTTTCACTTTTTGATCTCTGTATCCCTTTTCTTTTCTTCAGTGTCCTTGTTGCCACATGACAAAAATGTATTATGTATCTATATTGTTGGCATTGTTTTGTATGATTCCCTATTTTGGAATATTCATTTTTCTGTGGGTATCTATCTTTTACTGTATTGCTGTAATCCTTGTATTTTTCAGTGATTTTTGTTGAACAAATAAGTGTGTATCTTTTCAAATGAGAACTTTCATTATTTAGAAGTAAAAATACCAAGCCAAGGGAAAGCCAGACCTAAATTTTAAGCCTGGTTCTCATAATTTACAGCCTCTAGAAAGAAATATAGACAAGTCATTTAATAATTCAGAGCTTCAGTTTTGAATCCAGTAAAATAGGGCAACTAAACTAGATGAATTCTTTGGGCCCAGTATATCTAAACAACATTCATGATCCTATTTTATTTTCATTCTTTGAGCTTCCAATTATTTTACAGATGTTTACAATTCAACATAATTAGGTGTCTATGAGAGGATGCTGGGTTTTAGCCCTGGAAGTAAGTTTTCCTGGTAGCACAAGATTTTTTTTTTTAATTCTAGCACCCGTAGAATATTTGAGAAAATTTTGGAAATGTGGTTTAAGAACCTTTTGTTCCTACATATGGGCCATGGACTTTAACAGACCTAAAGGAATGAAACATAATTGAATATCCAAATGTTATGTGATATTTTTCCTGTGAATAAAGTTGATAAACTCTGACTTGAAAATTAGTGTGAAATCTCAGCTATTTAGACATGCACAAAGTTTATGTCATAGGCAATTGGAAGAAGGTAAAATATTACAAAAATTTTTCTTATTTCATGTTTTCTTGTTGCCCCTTCCTGCCTTTGGATCATAGCAATATTTTTTTTCTTAGATTTTTTTCCTTGCACTTGCTTCCTGCCAAAATTTCTCCTCTCTAATATTTTCTAGTCCAGTTGGCTTCATATTTATTCCCCTTTTCTGTCTCCTAATATTTTATCCAAGTGGAGATTGCAAAGCCTTTCATGAATCATTTTATCAGCTTAAAGATGATGAAAGATGAGCGCTCTGGCAACTTTAAGGCTGCCTCATTTCTTTCCTGCACTGTTTTCTCAGTGTGTTTAGAACACACATTTATTCCTGGTTGTTGCTTCTGTAAGCTCTTGCTGTCATGAATCTCCTGGGCTTCGGGTGCTTGATTCTGTTTCATGAGGACTTGATAAATATTGATCAGGAGCTTCTAGATCTCAGACTGCAATTTCTGGAGAATCAACTTTCCATCTGGAAAATTTGTAGTTAGTCTTTGATTTTATCTGAAGTCCCTTTGACACGGGAATATTAGCTCTTTCTTCTAGTTATCATTGCGGGTGACATAGTATGCTGTCCCGTTTTGCATACAGCTCATTTAAAAATACAATTTGTGAAACTGGCTATTTGCTGAAGATTTGTCCAGATTAAATAGTCCTTTGGCAGTTGTTGATTTGCTTGATTCTTTGTTCCTTGTCGAACTGTGAAGTTAATTGGAGCCCCCTCCAGGCTCAGTCTCTCGCGGAGGAAGGGAGGAAAAGTGCTTTTTCTTACTGTGCCCAGTACATTGGCTCTGTTTTTGCACTCATCATATTTTCTTCAAACAAAAGCCTGCTCTTGCCACCGGATGATGAAATCCTTGAGAGCAGAACCTTTGCTTCTTCTTAACTCCTTTCTGCACAATCTAGAGCCTGCTGTGCACTGGAGAAATGATTTTTCATTCGGAGGTTAGTGTTATATCATCATGCAGCCTTCAGAATAATGACCCTTCCTTCTGGTACCTAACGTGGCTATTGTTCCTTTTCAGATCTTCGGAGTTCCTATTATTCATAGCTAGAGGTGACATGCTGGTTGCTGAATGCTTTTTAAGTTTGAATAAGGTATTAATGTACAACCCTTGTGTCCTAGTTTTGTTTCTGATGATGTGATAAAATACTTCCGCCAAAAGCATCTCCAGGGAGGAAAGGGTTAACTCAACTTATGGTTCCAGGGTACAGGAACTCATTTTACAGAAGTAAAGGCAAGAATTCAAGTGGCTAGGCACAGCATGTTCACAATCAAGAGCAGGAAGAAATGGACTCCTGATTCCTTTCCCTTTACTTATGCTCAGTTAATTTTCTTCCTTCTTGCATTGTTTAGGGTCATTGCTTAGGGGATGATGCTACCCAGAATGTGCGGGGTGTTCCCACATCAACTAATAATCAGGGCAGTCTCCCACAGGCATGTCTGTAAACTCACCTGATCTAGATAATTTCTCCCATCCAAGTACTAACCAGGCTCAACCCTACTTTGCTTCCGAGATCAGATAAGATTGGGCATGTTCAGGGTGGTATGGTGGTAGACCTAGAAAATTTCTCAATTGAAACCCGGTTTCTAGGTGATTCTAAATTGTGATAAGTTGACCTGTAAAGCTCGGTATTATATCTTGCAATAGTTTAATATCACTTTACAGGAAAAAACCTAGTAGAGTCCCCACTGTAGTCCCTCTCTGAAGCTCTGCCACATGCTCTTTTCTTTGGTGTCAGGTCCCTAAGGAACCATGGCTTCTGCTTTAAATATTCACATGTAGTCTTTTTTTCCCTGGGTGAAAGTTCCTTTCCAGCACTGTTTACCACGTTAATCGACACTCTTTGGATCACATCTTATAGGAGGACAGCTGTTACCATTCATTGTAGCTCACGCCCTAAGTCACACTATCAGGTAGCAGTTTTACTGTTGATGAACACAAGAGCTTCTCCAAGAGGTGTTATGTTCCTATCCTGGGCTGAAGTGTGGAGGTGTCTTTGGATATGGCGTGCTGCATGATGTTTAAGGTTGATCTCTGCATTGGAGGCTATATCTATACCAGTGTGACCAACCAAGTGATCCGGGAGTGAACAGCAGCATGCTATAAAGTTTTAAACTAGTAAGTTTTCAGAGTTGTATCGAATCATTTTTTTTTCAATATAAAGTACAGGAGGTAAATTAACTCATGGGGAGGGAAGGCTTACTTTGGTTTACAGATCCATTGGTTTAGGTTCATTGTTGTTGTTGGTTCTATTGCTTTTGGACTTGTCGTGAGACAGAACATGGTGAGAAACATGTGGAACACCCATGGAGACTAGGATGTGACAAGCAAGAGAGGAAGGGATCAGGGTCTTAAAGGACACAGCGTGTGTCTTGAGTATCTTCTACTAGACTCCACTTGTTAAAGTCATCCTAACCACCACCTTCCAGTAGTGTCAAAAGGGGGTAGCCACAGCTTTAGCGTATGAATCTTTAGCAGGATTTAAGATCTAAACTATGACAGACTTTGGCTTTGTTGAGCCTCCACTGTGCATGCTCTTCAAAATTGAGTAATATTTGGTCTCAGGAGCAATCCTGCTTGGTCACTGCAACCTTTGTCAACTGTCTTTGTCAGTCTGTCTGGAGATTCTGCTAGGGATTACAGGGTGGTAAGGCAGCACTGTGTGGAGAGAAGGTTGCATACAGTAGAACAGGAGAAGCTATCAGTGCAGACTCAAGCGATGATGCCTTTCTGGGTTGTTCTTGAGATAAAAAGCACTTGAGAAGGTCAAGCTAAGGGATAAACCTATCCAGGGCCTATTGTCTTGTGGGTACTAAGTTGTTTTCGTTCCTTTAATTCTCTTTCCCAGGATGGTAGTTTTATTTTTATCCCACTTTTTTTTTGTGACTCTTCCTCCCCCAGTGGCCATCAATCGTCAATAGTTAACTCAATAAGGAGTAGGTCTTGTTGAGTCCCACTCCTGTCCGTACTGAGATTTTGGTTGGCTTGATCTCGGTGGGCCTTATACATGCAGTCACAGACACTGTGAGCTCCTGTGTGCAATGGCTCTGTCATGTTCAGAAAATACTGCTTCTTACAAATATCTGTTACTTCTATCTCTTCCAATCTCTCTTTTCCCCATGGTGATCTTTCTGATCTTGTGGGGTAGAATATGATATAAACTTCCCATTGAGACCTGAGCACTCCACAGTCTCTTATTTTTTGCACACCAAGAGGTTGTGAGTCTATGTTAATCACTATCTAATACAAAAAGAAGCTATTCTGATTAAGATGTACTAAACTCTAGTTATAAAGATGAAAACTTAGGAGGCAGTTTAGTACTATATTCATTTAGTACAATAATAATATTAAGTTCTCCTTGGGCCTATGACTTTATCCAGCCATGGATTAATTGTATCAGACATGAGTTTTGCCTTGTGGGGCAGGGCGTAAGTCAAATCCAAAAGCTATTGGTTACGCCTATAACATTTGTTCCACTATTGGACAGTGGGCATATATTCTCAGGCCATCAAGTTACTGTACCGGCAGGGTTTCATTCTGTGTGAGAATGACAATTAATTTTCATCTTCAGTAGCATGCTCAGAAGCTTTCAGCACCATGAGTGATAGCCAGTAGTCATGAGGCTTTTATGTTGACCCTTTAGTTCTCCATGCGGTCGGCAGAAACAGGGTCTTACTACTAAGTCCTGGGCAGTAACCAAGACCAATGGCGATAGCTTACAATGTTGATGGATGATCTAGGGACCCATCAGGGACAGGGTAATTCATTCCTGGCACTGAGCTTTTTAATTGATAGCCTATGGTGTATTTCTGGGAGAGACATTGCTCCCCTATTGTAGGCTCACTTCTTTAGACTTCTTTAATATATGCATATGCATCTGTCTAAGCATACATGTAGAATTTAGGAAGCTTCTACAGCAGTATATTTCCACAAGATTTTTTCAAAGGTCTTTAAGGTTAATTATCCCATACTATGGCCTGCACCCTGTACTCCCATCTCCTATGCCATTTAACTATTTGTGTGTGTGTGTGTGTGTGTGTGTGTGTGTAGTGTATGTAACAAGACAAGAACATGCCATGCCATGTGCATGGAGGTCAAAGGACAGCTTATGGAAATTTGGTCTCTCTGTACTTTGAGTCTTTACCCACTGAACCATCTCACTTGCCTCTCAAGAAGCACTTACTGAATAAAGCAATGGTGCAAGCATCAGGTCCTTAAAATGTAGGAGCAGTTCAGTTTTTCTTTATTTTCCTTACCTTAGATCATTTGAAAACCATTCTGTATAGTTCTTCCTTAGATATAACCTTTGCTTCTGAAAAATTTAGCAAAAATGGAGTTGTTTGTGTTACTCAAGATTTCCAAGACTTCTGTGGCCTTCTTATTTTGGGATCAGATTTATTTTAAAATGACTTCAGAGAGACCCAATATGCTTTGCAATTGAGGTCATATATTCTCAGGGAGGTATTAGCTCAGTAGGAGGATAGTAATTGCAAGATTTTTCAGCTGCTGAATATTAAAAGGAGAGAGAGAAACAGTGTGAGCAAGAGAGAGATGAATAAGCAGTGCTATAGCAGCAAACATCATGCAAGAAGTTTGTACACTTGAGTGATACCTCGGCCTGTAATGGGAGTCAACAGTCATTCTCCCTTAACTCTCAGTCGTTTTCTTCATGCCTCTTTCTACTCAGCACCTCTGCAGCACGAATTCTAATTGTTCTTAATAACAAAAACCTGGAATCAGATATTAGCGGGTGAAATCTGGGAGATCAGAGAAGCAGTGTAGACAACCAATAGAGTTCTTACCTCTACCACTTCTCAGACCAGAGGAATGGACCTGTCTCTAAGAATCAATCATCAGACTGCATCCTCAGACTGCATGCTAGCTCCTTGAAACCTCAGGCTACCTCTGAGCTCCTGTCTCCTCCCACTTTACATTCCTCTCTTCCAAGTCATATCCCTTCCTGAGTGTTGGGGTTAAAGGTGTGAGTCACCACTGTCTGGCTCTGTTTCTCTTTGAGACTGCATCACTCTAGTGTAGCTCAAGAGTGGTCTTGAACTCACAGAGATCCACCTGTCTCTGTCTCCTGAGTGCTGGGATTAAAGGCATGTGCCATTACTGCCTGACCTCTATGGCTAACTAGTGGCTTATCTCTGCATTCTGATCTGCAAGCAAACTTTGCTAGATCACAAACAAAATATCACTGCATACGTCTGTGAAAATACTTTGATGTGAAAACAGCATAAACATTGTTTATTTGACATAAGCCATATTACAGTGCCTTTGTTTTTCATTATACTGAAGTATTCATGAAGCAATATGATGCATAAGATCAAGCCAGACAAAAGTCCAGCATGGATTGAAGCAAATAGCTCACAAGTCCTCCTCCCTAACTGAGGAACTGTTGATGCTGACAGTCGTTGGGAAGAAAGACTCATTCTTCCTTGGTTGTGTGGCCACAGGTTGCCCATGCTCCAGCAGGTGGCCCTGCACCCATGCACATAGGAGCAACACTAACTGGACTTAGTGTGTTGGTTTTTAAAAAGAGAAGTGGCATGACCTTGGGAGGGAGGCATATTGGGAGGGAATCTGGGGGAGCTGGAAGGTCATAATGGGGATTCATGGGTCATATTTTATTATATGCATTTTTGACAATTTCCAAAGAATAAGCTTGAAAGAAAATTACAGAACATTTGAATATAAGAAATATGAAGGTGCTTTGATTTGATTGAAAGCTACACTATTGGTGCAATTAACACTAGCTGCTAAAACAGATGAATGACAAAATGTCAGTGCTTATGCACAACAAGTGATTATTATTATTATTATTATTATTATTATTATTATTAAAGCTTAGCATCCGTGCAAATGGCCAGGTGACTTCCCCTTCAGAGGACACTCAAGATCTAACTCTTGTTTATCCATGACTTGCCATAAGCTCACCATATGAAGCATCTATACCAGTGAGACAGGAGAATAATAAAGAAATAAGATGTGTTACTACAAAAGATGCATTTATTAGCAAGATCTTGCTGGAACATCTATCCCTAGCTCCCATTATAAAAGCTGTGGTTCAGTGCTCTAACCACATACAAATACAAGGGTAGCAACCAAGTGTGGTCCATTTACATGGCCGTATTAGTTACCCTTCCTGTTGCTATAATAAACTACCCCACGAAAGCAAAAGAAGAGAAAGAGGGATTTATGGGCACAGTGCATCATGGTGATGAAGTCGGGTAATCAGGAACTTGAAACAGCTGGTTCCGTTGTGTCCATGGCAAGGAAGAAGAGAATAATGGCTGCTGCCTCTCAGTTAGCTTTCTCCTTTTTATTCAGTTCAAGACCCAGTCCATAAAATGATCCCACCCTTATTTAGGGTGTATTTTCCTAACTCAACCTCAAGAAAATCCCCCATAGGCATGCCCAGAGGCCAACCGAATGTAGATAACCCATCATGGGCATGTTCAGAGGCTCTTTTCTGAGATGATTTTAGGGCCTGCCACACTGAAAGTCATCTTAAGCGGTTACAAATCCATTCCTTGCAAACTTGACATTTGCACGTATCATTTTTGCGCCCACCTTCCACCCCTTGTTCTACCATCTCAGAATGCAAAATGCACTCAGTTCAACTTCAAGAGTACTCATACCCTTTAACAATTTAAACACTGTTTAAAAGTATAATCTCTTCCGGGACTCAAATAATTATCTTAACTCTGAACCCTAGTACAATCAATAAGCAAGTATATATACCTAACACACATTGACACAAACTAAACATTTCTGTTCCAGGTGGGAGGAGTGGTCAGACGAGAGTGAAACCCCTTGGGGTAAACATTAAATCCTTCCACTTCACGACCAGTAGGTGGGATTCACGATGGAGTCATTTGAGAGCCAAAGGGATTAGTTAGATGCCTTAGTTGGGTTTTGAATGTTGTGAAGACACCATGACCATGGCAACTCTTATAAAGGAAAACCTTTAATTGAGTAGACTCGCTTACAGTTTCAGAAGTTCAGTCGGTTATCATGATGGTGGGGAGTATGGTGGGGTGCAGGCAGGTGTGGTGCTGGAGGAGTAGCTGAGAGTCCTACATCTTACAGGCAACAGGAAATTCACTGACTCACCAGTTGGTATTCAAACATAGGAAAACTCAAAGCCTGCCCCCCCTCCCCCACCCCCAGTGACAAACTTCCTCCAACAAGACCATACCCACTCCAACAAAATGACACCTTCTAATAGTTCCGCTCCCTCTGGGGGCCGATTACATTTAAAGTACCACAGTAGCTCAACCCCTTCAGTCTTGCTGCCTCTCTTGAGCCAGCCCCAGCCAGTGCATGTAATTTTTCAGGGGAGACAGTTCTGGTATTTATAGCATCCTGGGATTCTGCTGTAACTTTGGCTTCATTATCACAGCTTCCTAAAATGACCTTCAGCTCCTTGCTGGGTCTTCAACCCTGCCATCCATTGCATGACCTCAATGACTCTTTGTAGCCATGGAGGAGAATCCCATGGTTCTCTCCATCTTGCATCTCTCATGTCTTCAAAACCGGTCCTGTGCAGACAATGCTAGTAAGTTCTGATGCTGCTTTATGGTGGAGCCTAGCCCTCTTGGATCACAACTGAAGCAGTATTTGTGTGCCAATCATGGAGAAACACATCCCTAGGCAGTTTCTTTTAAGGACAAAGGAATTTATTTATTTATTTATTTATTTATTTATTTATTTATTTATTTATTTATTTTTGGTTTTTCGAGACAGGGTATCTCTGTGGCTTTGGAGCTTGTCCTGGAACTAGCTCTGTAGACCAGGCTGGTCTCGAACTCACAGAGATCCGCCTGCCTCTGCCTCCCAAGTGCTAGGATTAAAAGCATGTGCCACCATCACCCTGCTAAGGAATCTCTTTAGTTGAGACTTTCTTTCTTCAAATGAATATCCATTTAAACCAGATGGAGTTTTGAATGGGTGGGGTTTTGTCTTTAGGATTCCTTTCTTATTGACTAACTGCAGTTTGTGCGGATCCCTTTGACGATTACAGCTGCCTTCTTAGAACTATCCTGAATTCTCTTCTGTATTAAGTTTACTCTGCAGAAGAATCCCCTCAGTCTTTCATCTTTCCTGCATGCCCATTCAGTGCCTCATGGGTGATGTTGATGAATTCTACTGCCAGCTTGAAATAGAGCCTGACAGTCCATCATGGTATGGGAGTCATGGCATCAGAAGCTTGAGGTGGCTGCTTACGTTGCCTCTGCAGTGAGGAAGCCCAGAGATATATGAATTATGGTACTCAGCTCCCTTTCTCCTTTTCATTCAATTAGAAAACCTAGCTCAAGAAATGGTACCTATAATTTGGGGGGGCCTTCCTATCATAATTACACCCTATAAAGGAAATCTTTTGCAGGCATTTCAAGAGAGGAACATAACTAGATAATCCCCGTAGATACTCCCGGTGGCTCCTCACCTAGGTGAGTCTAGGCCTAGTGAAGGTGACAAACCATGTAAACCACTATGATGTTTACAAGGATTGTGATCACTACTTGTTATGCCTCCTAAGGAATGTCACAGTGTTAAAGAATTTCAGGAGATTTTAAGAGATAACTTATAGCTCTTAAAGTGGAAGAGGCCCTCGCACACGGTGGAGGCTTAGACTGACCAATGTGGCTACCATCCACGCCCAGATCCAGCATTTTGAATGGGCCCACCCCAACATCTATTTCATCTACAAGCTGATGGAACAAGTGGGGGAGCCATCTTGCAGAACCAGATGTCACTACTGAATAGGGCTGGTCCTATACTGGTTGGCTAGCCCCGACTATGCAGCCACTGCAGCTGCAGCGTGTGCTGCTTGCCCTGTCGGGAGATGGAGAGTATTGCATTTAGGCTGCAAGCAGAAAGCTAGATGCTCTGCCTAGTCACAGGACTGTTCTCACTCTGGGCAACAGCAAGATAGTTGAGATGAGTCTTGGCCATGCTTCAGTATTTATAGTGTTTCAGAAACCAGAAACCTCGAAGCAGACCAAAACAACTCGATGTAATGAATATATACATGTAAAGCTGTCTGGGCAAAAGAAACGTACTGTGAGACTCACTGAAGTTTCCAGTGCCACTATGACAAAAGGAAATTGGATGGAGAGGTGGAAAAGATGGAGCAATGGAGCGGTGAGTGTGTTGTGGAGAGAGGTGGAACTAGAGACTCATGGGAGGTGACAGGTGTGCTGTAAGATTGTGTGTGTAAGTGGAGGTTTCTCTCCCGCCCACCATTTCTCTAATAACCCCTCTGAGGCTTACAAACTGTTAGTAGCAAACTGTTTGGCATATTAGCTCAGGCTTATTACTAACTAGCTCTTACAATTTAAGCTAACCCATTTCTAGTATCCTATATTTACCACGTGGCTCGTGACTTGTTATCTCACCTCTTGTTTCCCTGGAAGATGCTGGTGTCTCCCTTTTTTCTCCCTGTATCTTTGTTTGGATTTCCCACCTAGCTATATTTTGGCCTGCCATAGGCCAAAACAGTTTCTTTATTAACCAATGATAATAAAACATATTCACAGCATACAAAGGGACATCCCACATCCATGGTAGATAGGGGAACATTTGCTGCCAAGTAGGACCAACAGGGTGGTGGGCAGCAGCATAGAGATTGTGCAGACTCAGACCTAGAATGCTGCCCAGCCACACAATCACCCTGGTTCTGAGGAACAACAGGATGTGTGAGATGAAGAACTGTTCATTTTCTGGATAGGACCTCCTCAAAAGGCCTCCATGGTTCATACTGTTTGTCCTTGGAAGCCATGTTGGTGTCTGTGGTTCGATGCTCTAGAATATGCTGAAGTCCGAGGTTCATGTGGATGTCGATAGTCTGTGCTAATATAGGAGGCCATATTAGTATCTGTGGTCTGGGTTTCCAACTAGGCCATGTTGATGTGAGTGTCTGTGCTGCTTCCTGGGGCCATGTTGATATCTGTGGTCTCAGTTACCTCCAGGATTTGTGTTGGGGTCCATGGTCCTGCTGTAGCTGGGGCCATGTTGATGTTCATGCCTGTGTTACTGTTAAAGACCATGTGGAAGCCTGTGATTTGTGCCACAGCTTGAATCCATGTTGATGTTCATAGGTTGGACTGTTGTTGGGGACCTTATTGGTGTTCATGGTCTGTGTTGATGTCCTTGGTTGGCCTGTGCTGCCACCAAAGGCTATGATGATGTCCTTGGTCCAAGTTGTGTGAGAGAGCTGTGTTGATGTCCATTGTCTGTACTGCCACTGAAGACCATGCTGAGGTCTGTGGCACATGCTGACACTAGAGACCATGTGGATGTCTGTGGTTCATACTGTCACCAGAAACCATGCGGAAGTTCATGATCTGTGCTCTGCTGACTGTAACTGGCAAGGAAGCTATTTTTGCATTGTACTGATGACTGTAGACTCACAGTTGAGAGAGATCTTGTATCCTGCCACATTACTAAAGGTGTTTATCAGCTGTAGGAGTTCTTTGGTGGAGTTTTTGGGGTCGCTTATGTATACTATCATATCATCTGTAAATAATGAAAGTTGAGCTTCTTCCTTTCCAATTTGAATCCCCTTATGTTGTCTTATTGCTATTGCTAAAACTTCAAGCACTATATTGAAGAGGTATGGAGAGAGTGGACAGCCTTGTCATGTTCCTGATTTTAGTGGTATGGCTTTGAGTTTCTCTCCGTTTAGTTTGATGTTAGCTGTCGGTTTGCTGTAAATAGCTTTTATTATATTTAGGTATGACCCTTGTATCCCTAATCTCTCCAAGACTTTTATCATAAAGGGATGTTGAATTTTGTCAAAAGCTTTTTCAGCATCTAATGAAATGATCATATGGTTTTTTTCTTTCAGTTTATTTATATGGTGGATTACATTAATAGATTTTCGTATGTTGAACCAGCCCTGCATCTCTGGGATAAAGCCTACTTGA
>NW_026067967.1:2145000-2175754 GCF_014885135.2 Alexandromys fortis | reverse complement strand
CAGCCCTGCAGAAGGAGCTGGGGGAGGGGGGTTTGTGCTCTCTTCCGGGACTATTGCCCCTGGATAGCACACACTCACCCGTCCAGATGGAACTCTTCAGCACCTAAACAGGGCCGCCTGGTAGCCCAGTGATCCAGGGACAGAAAGAAGGATGGGGCAGGCAGTGCAGGATCCAGGAGAACACAGGAGCCCCTGGAGCCCAGGCTGAGGGTGCCGGGCTCTCTTAACTGAGGACCTTGAGGCTCACCGCTCTGGGCGGGTAGCCTTGGAGTAGGAGCTTAAAGTAGGAGCTTAAAACTGTTGTTGAGCACTGGTCCTAGCATACAGCAGGGCAGGGTTGGGGGTGGGGTGTTGGGATGCTGGCTCGTGGTAAGAAAGCCAGCCCTGCAGAAGGAGCCACAGTTGAGAGAGATATAAAAGGCTTTTGTGACAACCCCTATCTCCCCATTCTCTCACTCCCCCAAAACAACAGCCTAGACAGAAAGCCATCGAGAAGAACTCTTAAAAGTTGTGATAACTCTCCACAATTGATGACTTCTGGCAGGGTTGTGAGTGGGGAAGGGCTCAATTTTCTTTAAGGGGCTGGCCACTAGGAGTTTGACCATGTTCCAGTGAGTCTTTAGCAACACATATTGGACTTTACCCCCTTATTTTGCAGGGGAGGGGTCTTCAAAGGTGGGGGGTAGATCTGGGAGGATTGGGAAGTGGGTGTGATCAGGGTGCATGATGTGAAATTCCCAAGTAATCAATGAAAATATTATGTTGAAAAAATCATGTCTTAATATTTTCCTAAATATTTTTTCAAGTCATCTCCATCGTTTTAATAATGATAGCTTCTTGGTATTTGAAAAATATAATAGTGTAATTTTCAAACTGAATGGATAAAAAACACTTTTGAGGGCTTATGAGTCTAAAATGGTTTCGGTCCTACTTCTTGTTTCCAAAATACTTATTCTTTCAAGCACTTGGGTTGGTGAAAATACTTTCACAAAGTAAATGGAAAAAATTCCCTTGAGTTTTCTTTGCTCAGAATTTTGTTTTTCAGAATCAAACTGGAACTTTTGGGTCCAGGAACTTAGGTGTTTAGAAGTCTGTCATGCTACCGAGATAATGATCATTATCAACTACAAAGATACTCTCACAGAATATTAACAATTAATTTATAAGGCATAGTTGCAGTCTTTACCAAGCTGAAAGATATTCTTATGTTCATATTTCTCATATAGGTTTGGGATTGACTTCTCAATGAATATGGATGATGTTACCTCAAAATACTGTTCATTCTTGAATCTTAAATATATTTATTCATACACAACTATATAAATACAATATTTCCTTTAAAAAAACCTTAATCTTGAATGAAAGACTATAGCTAGATAAAGTACACTATGGCCTATTTTCACTGTGCAGGAATCCTGAGAATAAAGCAAAGAGACAACTGAGTTGGGAAAACCTTTTGAAGTTTGTCTGCTTGCAGGAAGAACATCTTCTGTGGAGACAGTGTATGCAAAAATGTTAGGTTCATGAAAAGATGTGTCCAGTGAACAATGAGTGACCAGGACTGAGTAACTAGAGAACAAGAGAGAGAGATGTGACATCTTATGGTAATGCACACCAATGTGTTTTAGTTATGCTCCAGAGCTTAACAAGAAATACTGTTTGAAGCTTTGAAATTTCACTAAATGAAAACCATGGATTCTTGAAGAGTTCTGGAAAGATGGGGAAGAAGAAAGAAAATTTTAGGACCATATGAAAGTAACTGTGGCACTTGGGCATGTAATAAGTGATATAATTTAAGCCGACATGATTCAGAGGAAACAAAATATTCCAATGCCCAGCAATAGGACATTTCACTTTAGCGTGGATAACGGATACCAGAAATCATTTCTCAACTTGTTATGTCATGAGGTCTTGAAGATATGATTCTGTTAATTCTTGGAAGCATTATAGTGTAGACTATTTAATTAGAATGTATGAGTTTTTAGTGTGTGCCTCTCTGCTAATCCCGTGTCACCAGTTGCGAGTTATTTAAGCTTTGCACAGCTGTAAGTAATGCTAATAGCAGAGCTGTTTTCAGCGAACATCTCTGAAGGTTAAATGAGATAATCCGTGTAAAATGCTCATCATAATTCCTGGTGTATTAGCAAGATCCTATCAATATGAGTGCTTATCATCATCATTATGTGGTACAAGAATTATCAGCCTCATTTGTGATCTATAATGGAACATATTGATATAGGTTAAGGATTGACACACATTCACTATAATGGGCTTCACTGAAGATACTTAGGCTTGACAGACTCATTTTTTTTTTATTATTCTTGTTTTTAGTTGTGGTTTTTGTAATGCCTTAGAAACTTAAGATCATGCTTGCATCACAGATGACATGAAAACGGGCGCTGAGGCAGGTTTGACCTGTGGGCTATTGTTTGCCAACCTCAGATGATAGATATGATTAGAAGGGCAACACAGAATCAACATCTGTGTTAAGGTGAAGAAGCACATATTCCCAGTCGACATATGTGTACACGTGGCAATACAGGTCCAGACCCGGAAGAGAAAGAGTGCTCCCATGTCAGAGCCACTTGGAAGAGGAAAGTAGGAGCGCAAAATGCCTATTATAGCATCAGATAAAAATGTTATGTAAGAGCCCCAGAATAGCATGATGGCTGTAAACATGTCAGATGTAAAAGCCAAGAGCCTAATTACAGTTCCCCATCTAGTCTAATCCTGTTTCTATTAGCAACAAGGAGGAAAGCATCTGGGTTTGCTATCCTGCCAGTCTGAATTTTCTAGCTTTCTCCCGTCTAGCAGTTGCTGCCCCTGTAGAGAGCTGTAGGGAAAGAATTTTCCGAAGACATCTGCTGGTTGTTTTAGGCCAGTCCTCCTGGGATGAGGGCACGGTCCCACGGTGAGCTCCTTCTACATCAAAATTTAGCCCTAGTTTTGGAAATCCTACAATTAATTTTTAGTTCATTCATAGCAGATTAACTTCTGAAAATAGAGTGTTGCTAACCTATTTGCAATTTATAGTTGGCGTCTGAATATGGGATTGTCTTCCCCATTTTCTTCTTTTCTTTTTCTCCCCAAATTTTCTGCTTAGCAAACCAACTTTGCCAGAGTGAAACTGAAAGTGCTTAGTGAGCGAAGAATTGGACAAAAGGGAGCTAGGTGTCCCCGAGGAATATGCATCTCAAGCCCGAGAAGTCACCTTCTTCTGCTCTAGGGAAATTGGAATCAGGAGCCAGAAAGGAATGTGTCTTTTCTTGAGGTGGTGCAGAATTAAGACTGAGAAATTCCTACCCAAGTCCCTTTTCTATCAGTCACCAAAGTAGCATTTTCTCCAATGCAAAATGGTTGTGTCAATATCTGGGAGCCTATTGTGTGCCTGGTAAAATTTACATGTAGGAAATACAAAGCAAAATTCTGGTCCGCAATAGAGTCAACATTAAAATTCAATGTTAAAATATCTCTTTAAAAGGCAAATATGTGCAAAGATAGAACGTAGAGAAGGGATATGGCTCAGCTTGCAGGAGTTAGGATAAGAGGAGATCAGAGTTGAGGAAGGGAGTGGCAGAAACTCCTTTTAGGTCTGGAGAACACGATGTATAAAGGAACAGATCTGAACCTGTGTGGCTCTAGTGATGGAGTAGGAAAGGCATATGGTTGAAAGGATGAAAAAGTAAGCTGGTTAGAAAGAGCCTTTTGCTTTAGAGTAATGACTGTCTATGTGTTTCATCTAAATGGCAACTGAGAATCTCCTGCTAGGGTAACTTGTTTATGCAGATTGATTTAATTGGATTAGGCTGATTTATGCTAAATTTCATTGATAGAAAACCCCATATGGAACCTATAGTTGTATACATAATTGAATTTCTGTCAGTTTCCCATTGCTATTCCCTATTGTTGAGACATACAAAACACACAGTTTAAGATGCAATCCTTTATTTTCATGAATCTATTTGTTATCTTTGGGTTGTCTTCTTTTGGTTTAGGTTGACTGCAGGTCTTGACAAGGCTCACATGCATTTTTCTGAGAGTGGGTTAATATGTGCTAAGTGGGACTAAGATTTTAGCCTGGACACATCTCTTTCATGGTGATGTTAGAGATGTATGGAAGTGGGTAACTTCTTAAGATTTGGGCTTAGAATAGATACATCTTTACTTCTTTTCCATTCTTAAGGCTCTGAGAAACTATATGAGTATTGTTGGAGTAAGGATATCCATTCCATGGAAGTGAGAAGGATAAAATGAATTTCTAGGTAATAATGATATCTTCCAAAGGGATAATAACGGTAACATTAATAGTTTTTTGGTTTGAAGGTAAAATGATGAAATAATTCATATAAAGACTCATCATAGAGGCTACCACAATATAAACATTGAATAAATACTCTTGCTATTACTATTTATATAGTATATCTAAGTAAGTGGTGCAAAGGAGACCTAAAGGAATTGAATTAAATTCCTAAAGGATTTGAATTAAATGAATCCAATGTTTTAGGTATTATTTCCTGAGATTATTGATTGAGATGTGGCTATGTTTCCTACTTAGCTTTAATTGTCAATTTGATGTAGCCTCGTGTCATTGGAGAGGAAGCTTAGACTGAAGAATTGCTTAGATCAGATTGACTTGTGGGAGTGTCTACGGGGGTGCTGTCATCCTGGGTAATGGATGTGAGGGAGCACAGACCTCTTTGGGTGGCACCACTTCTTAGGTCAGGGGCTGTAGAGAAGAAAGGGGCCTGCCCATCATGAGCCTGTGACTGCGCCAGCAAGCATCCTCCTCCATGATACTGCTTCAAGTTTCTTCTTGAGTTCCCCCTCTGATTTCCATCAAAGATGGCTGCAACCTGTGAGCTGAGATTAAAACCTCTCTCCTTCCCTGACTTGCTTTTTGGTCAGAGTGTTGTATCATAGCAACAGAAAGGAAACTGGAACACTCTGGTTAGCAGACACTGAAAACCGGGACTTTAGGCCAGAGAGATGAGGGGGAATCTTATTAGAATTTAGTGGCAGCTTCAGCCCTCCAGATAGAGGCTGCGACCTTAAAGTGACAAACACAGCCTGCAGTAAATCTTTGATTGCTGAGGGAGTAGCCGGAAAAATAGAACTCCTATCCTTGCTCGCCCTCTCTGATCCTCCGCCAGAGAATGGTACTGTGAGGTTCCCATCAGAAGCCCAAAGTAAAGACTCTTAGTGCCCTTACTGTAGAGGTTAGCATCCAGGGGAGACAGGACCTGCAGGACAAAGGTGGAGGATAGACTTGAAGAGGGAAACAGTATAATTGCCTCATTTCGTGAGTCAATTTTAAAGCATATTTTTTCCTTTTATTATTTTTAGAGATTATAAACTGCATTTCCAAAAGAGTTCTTTTTAATTTTCAGTTTGTTCCTTCTTTTACTTTGATTCCAGTACATGTCATTATCAAAAATCATTGCAGGCTAAATGTCAGTAGTTTCATTATCCAATTAAATTGTACCTCAATTAGGACACCCAGCTAGATGGCCCTTCAATAAAGGACTGAATCAGTTCCTTAGCAGAGACACCATTTTTATAGTTTTGAATTTGAATAAATGATGTAGCCGAACTGGAAAATACCTCCTCCTCATTGTCTTTGGAAATTATACCATGGAGAGATTTCATATGCCTGCAAAATCTAAGGAAGGTGTCATTGTGGTTCAGAGGAGAATGCCCGGGCTTTCTTCATCACTGTCAGCCGGCCCGTGTCCTAAAAGATGCTAAACGCTTATTTCCATTTAAAGCAGTTCTCTTCATAATTGAATCCCATGCTAACTAAAAATGGGATTTTTCTCATGCCTAGAATTTGGGCAGCAGCTCTGGTTCCTTCTCTTTTTTTCACCATCTCATTTTGTGAAACCTTGTTATTTTTTTTATAGAGCCCCTAGATTCTTTCTTTGTCCCAAGTCTGCATTCTATTCCGTAGATTTCTCTTCTGTACTTTAAGTCTCTCCAGTTTTCTTTTGTCCTGTTTTAGATGGGTCATTCTGACAGCTCAGTCACAGGTATTTATTCACCCTCGTAATGAATGCTTATGAGAGTACGGTCCTTGTGCCCTGGAGATAGGTTAGCCTTATCTTTTATTATATTGTGTGGATGGTCAACCTGTCTTGACTTCAGCGGTTTTGTTCAGCTTCAATTTTCATCATATTCTCTAGTCTTTTTCTCAAACAATGTCCCTTTCAACCTTTGAATTTTTTTTCTTATAGTAACTTTATCATACATTTTCTGATACATAACCCTCACTAGCATTGTGTGTGTGTGTGTGTGTGTGTGTGTGAGTGTGCACATAGGGATAAGTAGATATGTGTATAGAAGTGTGTATGTGTGTGTGTGCATGCTCACACATGTGCATAAGGGTGTGCAGGTATGTGCGTGTGTATTCAGAAATCAGGAGAAAATATTGGGTCTCTTTCTGCTATTGGTCTCCAGTTTATTTTCTTATTTCAAGGAAAGGGTCTCTCACATTGGAAGATCAATATTTTGGTCAGTCTTTTGGCCAGGCACCTCCTAGAATCTTTATTTCTGCCCTACAATACAGGCATACATAGCAATGCTTGGATTTTTTTGTATGACTTCTGGGAGATTCCAACTCAAGTATTCATGCTTGCATAGCAAGGGCTCTTACCAGTAGGCTATCATCCTATCCCAACATTTCTTTGATAATACTTTCTACAGCTATGAAATCTTCAATTTTACAGATTACACCGAAAAGGAATCAAGTACTGACTTGCATTTGGAAAAATCTCATTCAAAGTTTCCAAGATGTTAAAAATTTTTTTGAACTCATTCATATGGCAATAAGTCAATCTGAATAGTTAGCCTGAAATCCCAGGTCCTAGCACCAACTTCACTTTTTAGGTATATCTCTGTCTCCATTGTTCCTCAGTGGGCCACACGCTCTATAGAATATAAGCTCCATGAAGGCATGGCCATTGTCTATTGTCTATGGAATTATAATAGAAAATACTCAGTAAGTATTTGTAGAATGAAGATATCATAAGTAGGGTGGGGACAGCAGAGACCTGTAGAAGGGGCAGGAACCAAGGAAGAAGAAAGCAAATATATACTAAATGAGTATGTTCTGTATGCCATACATCACTCTTCATATAATTTAATTTAATCTTACAATAATTCTTTGAGATAGGCATTGTTTCCATATTTGTTGTGAGAAAATTGAATTCCATAGAAGTCGCTTTCCCAGACCCATACAGCTGCTCGGTAGCAGAACAAGATTTCTGTGTGTGTCTGACTCCAGTGTGCTAGCTCCTTTCCCTCCAGAGCCCTTACCTGTGACGAGGTAACACAACGCAGAGGGACTGGCTCATGGGGGGGGGGTGGTCAGATACATGCTAAAGGCTGCACATTTTCTATGACAGTAAGCACACTTCTGTTTTCCTGTCAACCCATAAAAGACACAAATCTAAAGCCTATCTGGGGTTCTCGAGATAACCACTTTATAACTGAGCTCGGCAGCAGTTTCCCAGAAGGCCTGGACTGGCCCTTGTGTTTACCATTTTATTGGAGACAAGTTGTACTCTTTAAATGTCACAGGCTATTGTAAAGAGAGCCAAGGTAGACTTAATCTATAATCACTGCTGTGCACCAAGCGAAGGCCAACCGACATCATGGCATTGTTAACAAAATCCGGGTAGCATCCTTTGTGTTGCAAGTAGCTGTGTGGCTTCAGGAAAATGTCATTCAAACTTGCATTAATGCTAATTTGAGATTTATTAAATTATTAAATTTCAGTTTAATGTGTTCAATTTGTGTATTTGTTTCTCTTTTAGCTGTGTAAGAAAAATAGCCAAAGTAGTTTACCTCTAGCTTTGTATTCTCAGTTGTTGAGTGATTTTATTATAAAATGCTTTTCCAATAGAGATTACTCTGCATTTTAATTTCTTTTCTTTCCACACAAATGCACACTGGTGCAGCTGAGAAACTGGTGCAGCTGCTTCATCATTACTGCATGTTCACCACCAGATTATGAAGTTCTTGAAAACAGAAAGGATAGCATGGCATGGCGTAATCACAGCTTTACTCCTTAGTGTCTGCTAGAGTTCATGGTCACTTAGTCAATAAGCAACTATGTACAACTAGCTACAATTCTAGACAGTGTTCTAGGTCCTGAGAATAGGGCAGAGAATGCGACTTGTAAAAGGCCTATGTGAGCATCCATTCTAATTGAGGAGGAGTGGAGAGTACATATGGACATATGGCCATGAAGTGCATATTGAACAATTGTGATGGGGAAATCAATCGTTTTCCTCTTCAGCATTTCAGAGATGCCATAATTATTAAGGTCAGACAGAGATGATGCCCACTTTGACAGATCTGTTATCTGGTTTGCCATACTGATCTGCTGTGCACAACAAGTTTAAATACTGGTTGTAACATTATCATTAAGTAACGTTCTTGGGCTTTGGGCCACTCTATGCTGTACATTTCCTCAGAACAATGACATACAGTCTTTGCCAAAATACTTTTTAATTTTTGACTTTATTAATTAATAGCTTTATGTCCAGTTTCTTCTGGAGACTACATACTTCCTGACAGAAGAAGCCATGTCTTCTGTTTTGCTTGTGTATTGTCCAGTGGATAGACAGCAAGAAGCACTGGATATAATTAATTGATGTCTGTTGTCTGATGTGCTATAACTTTTAAACTATGTCCTCCAGTAATATAGGGTTCCACCAACCTGCCAGTGCGTGACCTGATGAAGCAATAGATACATTCAGAATGGCTTTGTTTTTCACCTCACTTTGGTTTGATTAAGATTTTGTTTGACAGATAATCTAATTCCAAACCTTCACAAAAATTGTATTTGAGGACCATGAATGCAGTAGTATGGGCATCATGTTATGAAATTTTGACAAGTAGTCGGTATGTACTTAGATGTTACATCTAGTCAAGGAGAAGCCATTATTTTTCCCTCATTTAATAAATTAAATAATTGAATAATTATTTTTTGTTACATAAATAACTAAATTTATTGAAAAAAATAAACCAAGTTTTCATTTGGTTTTACTAGGAAACTAATATGTTCAGTTATCTAATTTTCCAAGTTATAATAACTGGGATCAAAGAGATGATATGAACTCTGTAATGGTAGGTAACTAGTCAGTGGCAGTGGTAGGTAGGTAACTAGTCAATGATAGTGGTAGGTAGGTAACCAGTCAATGGTAGTGGAGGATGGAATTCAGATTTGGAAATCTCTTTGCTACCTCATGTGTTGGAGGAGGTCGCTTGTTTGTTCCTGGCCACCCAGCTACCTTAGTCCCAAAATAATCACACAGAAACTCTATTAATTAAATCACCGCTTGGCCCATTCGCTCTAGCTTCTTATTGGCTAACTCTTACATATTAATTTAACCCTCTTATATTAATCTGTATATCACCATGTGACTCTGGCTTACCTGGTAAAGTTTCCAGTGTCTGTCTCCAGCAGGCTACATGGCTTCTTCCTTTTTTTCCAGCACTCTGCCTAGCCTTCCCTGTCTATCTAAGCTCTGCCTTGCTATAGGTCCAAAGCAGTTTTTTTTTATTCATTAATGGTAACCAGAGTACAAAGAGGGGACTCCAACATCACTCATGGTACATATTCAAATATATGTTTTCTGATTTGCAGTGTATTAATTTAGGTGGAAATAAAGAAGGTGGGGATCCTAAATACCTTGAAATATCTTAAATAGACATTTATCTCTGACTTAGGACAGTGGGCAAGAGGAGTTACAGAGCTAAACCCAGATTAGAATCTTTCGATTTTGTGTACTTCCTTAGCACCCCTCTGCCTCATTTTCTCACCCGTAAACTGGAGCTCACAGCAGAAGATTGACCCTAAGAGCAGTCACGGCATTCAAGGGGAGCAGCTATGCCTACTCTTCAGTGAGAGCTCAGTAGTCTAGGCCTGCATTAAGACCATCATTCTTGTGCTGTGGTATTGTAGCTGCTGTTTTATAATTAGCAGCTACATTATTCTGTTTTGCCCTTAACAGGCATTCTCAACTCAAGTCTCTACCTCATGTTAAATGCATTACTCTTTTCAGATTCTGTTAACTGAATCTGCTTTAAAAAAATCAACTTGAGTGAGAGGGTGCAGTTGGATGACCTAAAGTCTGGTCGAGCATGCGTTAGGTTCTAAGCCATCACCCTGCAGGCTGGAATAGTTGATGTGTGTGAAACCTTCAGATGGGAACTGCAGGCCCCACACACATTCTGTTCTCTGAAAGAGAGAGAGAGAGAGAGAGAGAGAGAGAGAGAGAGAGAGAGAGAGAAGGCAGAGTCAGAGAAACACCATGTAGCTGTTACAGCCTCATGCCGATACACAGATTAATAGATATGGATTAATTTAAGATATAAGAGTTAGTTAATAAGAAGGCTGAGCTAATAGGTCAAGTGGTGTTGTAATTAATATAGTTTCTGTGTGATTATTTGGGTCTGGGCAGTCAGGAAACAAATGAGTAATGCCTGCCTACAAATGGTGCCCATACGTTTTGTGGGCAGCCACACACTTTGGGTCTGGGTGCTTGTATGCCCGATTGGGGTTAGGAGGAAAGTACTTGGGAACATGCCTGCTACTCAGCACCCCTGCCTGGGCAAGCATCTGGATCAGGTCTGCTTGGCATGCACAAGCAGGAAACCATGGCAGATTCCTAACATCACACTTGGAGATATTTCCAGGCCATATAGAACACTGCATGGCAGATTTGGCTTTTACTCAGACTAAAAGGGTTTAAGTGCTACATGGTGCTTCTCAGAAGTGAGGTGGTGAGCATGGCTGTCACCCAGTAGTCCTAGAGCTGGCAGTAAATGTACCTCCGCCATATTGAAAAACTAAGAGAGGTAGAGCCAGCATCCAGGCTGCTGCAACCACACTACTTACCATTTTAAAATGCTCCTATCAGAAAAGGATTTCAGATACACAATAGGACAGATTCAGACATAAAAGACCTCTAAATGGGATGCAGTGTGTTTGAAAATGTATGTAGATTTGGGAGAGAGAGGAAAAAGAATATAGACAGTTATAAAAAAAGTAAAGTCTTTAAAGAGACATTAAAAGTAGTATAAATGAGTACAGAGATAAAAGGAGTAAGATAATAAAATGAATATTACAAAGTAATAGAGTAAAGAAAAATAAGCCACATAAAGATGGAATATACCCAGAGAGTCTGGATTATGTATATTATTGTGTTTTCTTTGAATTTTTTTTACTGCAGAGAGATATTTGATTCTGGGGGCTGCTAAGCTAAACCAACATAAAGGATCTTGATGTCAAAATTTGGGCCTAAGGATATGTTGCTTTGGAAAAGAGGTTCTGCTTTTGTTTCTACAGAGGATGGGAACCTGTGGATTCTTTCCAGAATAAGGTGGTTTAATGGTCCAAGATGCCCTGATAGGCTCCATGAACCCTAAAAATATTTCACCCAACAAACAGCAGGAAGCATTTTGGAGAAAACTAAGCTGAAATTCCCAAAATGATTGTTAATAAATGTTTGTTTTTATTTAAAGGGGAATATGATATAGAGATGAATACTTTACATTGGTTTGTACTTTGGTCTATTGATACAAATTTAAGGTTGATTTTGATATACTGTGTATTTCTACTCTTGTTTGAAAATGCTTTATTACCATTAGCTAATAAAGAAGTGGTTATGGACTATAGCAGGGCAGAATATTACCAGGCTGGAAGAGATACATAGAGAGAGTAGGTAGATTCAGAGCAATACCATGTAGCTCCTGAAGGAGACAGACATCAGCCCCTTACCAGTAAGTCACAGCCTCATGATGATACACAGATGAATAGGAATGGGTTATTTTAAGATATAAGAGTTAGTTAATAAGAATCCTGAGCCAAGTAGTGTTGTAATTAATATAGTTTCTCTGTGATCATTTGGGAAGCCGGGACACAAAAGAGCAGCCTTCACCTGCAGGTAACAGTATTGTGGAGCTCTTAGACAACAGAACAGAGGAAGCTTGGAAATGAAACAACACATCAGAAAGATCACCCACAGCAAAAGGAGACTTTGTGGACACTATCCAAGTTTCTGGCAAACGGCAGTTACCTAAGAAGGAACAGAACATGGAGCCAGCCTTTCAAATCCCATTGACTTTAACCGTCTGTGACTGATAGGTATTTTACAGCTGCACGGAGAGATTGTTTTCTCTTTCAACAGCCTGGCCTTATGTGCCCTCAAGATCATGTTGTGTTGTTTCTTTTATACCATTTTTAATATTGATTTATTTAGGCTAAAGATAGAAAAGGGAATAGCAACACTGAGAAGAGCCTATGATATTTTGTTTCTGTTTTATTTAATGAATCAGTTTTATGCCAGATAGGGACACCTGAATTTCTCTGATCATTCCTAGTCAAGTCCAAAATCTCCGAATGAGAAGCTGGTGACAGCCGATGTTGTTTTGAGCCCTCCAGGGGTAAATCCTGATGAGCTTGGCACCTGCTTGCGCAGTGACTCTTGGAGGCTTATTGTTATGCTTTTCAGCTCAGAACAAGCTGTGACTGTATTGGAAAGTTTCTTGGTTCGCAAAGGAGGAAATTCAAGCTCCAATTTAGTCACTGCTACTTTCACGATCTTGGTTGGGTCACCCTCGTTTGCCATCTGATTTCATATGTGCAGCAAAGTGGTGGGAAGGAAGATTCTGAGCCTCCTCAGCTCAAGCACTGTCTGATATGGCTCTCAGTCTCCTCTTTAATATTGGCCATTCAATACATTGTGTATATACCATGCTATGTGATTTTGTTCCTGCTTTTTCACCATATGTGTGTGTGTTATATACACAAGCACACAATTTTCTTCATTCATACATCCTTCTATTTTGTTCCCTACTTTACATGACTTTCCAATACTGATTTCAGGAAAAGTAAGCAGTGGGGTCTAAGTTGGGGTCACTGGTGCACATATCTTTGAAGACTATATCTTATCCTGGTTCCTTCCAGTGTTCCCAGGATGTGACCTGCTCTGCTTTACTATGTCCCACCCGCCATGGTGGATTGACACCTCTGGATGCTCTCCTTCATTTAGGAAAGAATCTTAGAATAATAGTACTTCCATCATTTGTTTTCATTATGCCCTTTACTCTTAGCCTCATATCCAAAGTGTCACCATAACGTACTTCCACCATCTCATATATTGGTAATATAACCAGAAAAGTTTGATATTAGAAAATATAAATACAATAAGAATACCCGAGGATGCTATGAAATTCAGGCTTCCCTTTCTTGCTGGCTGACTGGCTTTACTCAGACCAAAGACCAATGTATTTTCCTCAGTGTTGTATCTCAATGGCGAGAATAAAATACATGCTTCATAAGCATTTATTGAAGCAATTAATAAAAGGAAGGAATGATAAGCCAACAAACTGGAACCACATAGGAAAGTCTATAGTGTACATATGTTTCATGCACAATTGAACATATCTTGTAAAATGCATGTTAGAGTTTTATACATCCTAATACACATATTGCTAACCTACATTGGCCAGGCACTGGAAAGCTCTCTCTGTCCTATAACAGACCTCAGAGTGTGGTCATCACTCCATGGGGATTTACTAGAAAATTAAATTATGGGCCCAAATCTAGGCTGCTGGTTTACAGCTGGGAGCATAGCCCAATCGTCTGTTTTCTGGCAAGTTCTTTGATGCAGGATGGGCAAGTACTCTTTACGAGGAACAAACATGTAGTATGATGTGGCCCTTCATGTGACAAAGCTAGCATGCAGGAAGAAGAAGCCTAAAACACTGCCATGGGGCCAGAAGACTACTAAGATGAACAGAAAGCACACAAGCAGCAGAGAGGGAGAGGGAGGAACGGCTCCCGTGAAGGAGTCCATAGAGAGAAAGCTCCAAGCTGGACCTGCTGAGTCACAGCCCATGAACTGTTCTATTTGAAAAGGAAGACAATTAGCAAACGAAGTCCCTATCAATGCAGAGCCAAACAAAGGAATTCTCACATTTATTGTGAGCACAAAAAGGCAGTTTGTAATAATTAAGAGCAGTCCGGTTCCTATTCCTGCTCTAGTGATTATGGGATGAACAAACTGGTCAGATTTTATAAACCCTTTGTGAATTTCTGCCTTTGTAAAATTGATACAATTATAGGACCACACAGGATTTTTGAGAAATTGTGAGTCTTTCTATCCAGAATTTACGCGGTGCCTCAGTAGAGTATTAGGAAATGGTTTTGTGAGTCATGCCATCCGTTTTTGTCTATTAATTTGATTGACTCTCCTGCATGTAATCAGCATGCAGTTGCCATGGACGCCCTGTTAGATACCTTCCACATGGAACACAAGCTCTCATAACCATGTAGTTGTTCCTGCATGAACAATGTGCTCACCCTACTCAGCGAAGACAAAGCACTCCATCCCTTTCTTAGTCCATGAGAGCCCTCTAAGTACTGCTCCAGTGCTGCCCCCAGGCTCGTCATTCTCTGTTCTGGGTTGCCATAGCTGTCCTCTTCTGGGATAGGCCTTGCTCTTCTGTCGAGCGGCTGACGGCTGAGTTTTTGAGAGAGGGAAATAAAACGAGGAGCTAGTAGGCACATTTTTCTTTTTAAAGATTTTTAGTTTTATAAGAGTGTATGTTTGTTTGTGTGAGCGCTTGGCTCATGCGGATTGGCACCTGAGAAAAGCCAGAAGAGAACAATGAATCTGCTGGAGCCAGAGTGAGAGGTGGTTGTGAGCCACCCTGCATTGCTGTTGAGATCTAAACTCCTGTCCTCCGGAGGAGCAGCAAATGCTCTTTAACCCCTGAGTCCCCTTACAAGTGTTGTCCGTGGTAAAGTGAGAGCAAGAATGTTTTGCAAAAATTATGGGTCAAACACATACATACACACACATAGAGTCACACACACAGACACACACGCCCTCTTTTCTGGGAACTGATAGAATTTGGTTTGACTGCAGGATCTGATGTGGTGGTGTAGCTTGCCCGCTGTATGAGGATTGATGAGGTCAGTTGGTCTAAAGGAGAATAGCATTTCCCTGAGATATTTGAGGGCTTCCGTGGATGAGGCTGTTTAGGAATCCTGCAGGTCTACATTCACATGTTGGCTTTCTACTCACTTTGGAGCCAAAGGCAGTGTATTGTAGCCTATATAAAAGTAAGCTAATGATAGATTAGACTTTTATATTTAGGCATAACATTTTCTTTTATAGTCTTCAGATATTTGAGGAGGTTACGGAGTGGGGAAAGAAGTGTTAAATTTAGTGGCTCTAGATTTTATTTTTCTACAATTACATTTAAGCAATACACTTTAATTAGATTATTTAGCATAGTAGAAATAAGTTTATTATAATAGGTATAATTGTAACTGTTCTATAATATAGTAGGCATGGTTATGACTTTTATAATTGTACATTATATAATTACCATACATTATAAAATTACTATACATTATATAATTACTATGCAGTATACTAAATGTCACACGTTATGAAATTATTGTACAATAATATAGTTATATGTAATGTGATTTACATCATAATTATAATAGAATTATATCACACTTTATTGGAGCATATTTTAAATCATTGCTGGAGTCTGAAATTGACTTTTCAGATAATTTGAATGCTCATGTTTATAAGCAATATTTTTGGGATTAGCCATCAGATGTCCTGTTATTTCAAATGAAATGATTACAGACTGCTATTTGAATCCATCCATTTGGATGTGATAATTTTCTCAAGTAGTGGTTGACATTAGGTGTTTTAATCTGTCAAAGACACACTCTTCAATACATGGTACAGAACTAACCTTCTGGGACTTGCAAAGGTCAATCCAGTCTTGTGATTATAACTTTTTTTGTTACTAATAAATTTAAAATAGGAGCAAAGTGACACAGAGCAGAAACCAAAGCAATAGTCTTCTTTTGGAAAGTTATCCTGAGTCCCTGAATATTAGATTTGAAGAATTGAGTTGGAAATGTACTTTTGCAAGCAAAAATGGATTTTTTTCTATAAAGCACGTATCTCTACAGATAACATCTCTGTGTGCACTGAGTAGCATTGGTCTCATCTCACTGGGCAAAAGGTCTGGATGACCTAATGGTCACTAAGCAGAATATAAAGTAACTTTATAGTTCAAGTGCCTCATGGTAAATTTTTTTCCCGAAGTCTGGCTTTGATTTTTTATCTATACTGCTATCTTTTGCGGCTTACTTCATTATAAAATTAGCTATGATTCCTTAGAAAATTATTCTACACTATTGTACAGTAAGCAATATGGCAATATGTATTGGTTAGTTTCTTTGTGGACTTTAAAGAAATTCTGAAAAACCGATAATGTAAAACATCTTTTTAATATTTAGTTGTCTCCAAGTTTTTTAACTCTACTGGCAGTTTGCAGCCACCTCCCCACAGAGTCCTTTCTGCCTCCTTCTGGCAGTCATCTGCTCGGAAGATACGGTCCCTGGAGCCTAAGCCCTCATTCTGCTGGAGAGTTTGCTCATGGAGAGAAACGAGATAGCTGTAGCTCACACTGTGCAGCTGAGATTAGTTAAAATACCTTGGGTAGCGGGCGTTGGAAAGGTGTAGAACGACCTCCCTAGGTTGATTTTTCTTCCACCTGGTGATCTGGAGACTTTATTTTTTGTCAGTATGCTATGTTTGTTTGTTTGATTGTTCGTGACAGAGCCTTAGGTAGCTAAGACTAGTCTTGGACTTGCTACATCACTTACAATGACCTTGAACTCCTGTCCTTGCCTTTGCTTCCCAAGTGTTGGGATTAAGGTGTGTGATAATTCACCTGGCCCAGAGGATTTTGACATTGTAGTAGTGTTTATTTTTTAATTTCAATTTTTAAAAACTTTTTAGCATTTGATTGCATCCAATGCATCCTGAATTTTCTGTTCTGTGCTTGACTAGAGCAGGCTGTAGCGAATTTACTATCAAGTGTAGATTGCACAATGATATAGACACTACAGAGCCTGGTGAACATTTCAGTTTCTCTGTTTATAATTGCAACAACCTGAAAAGATCAATTTCAGAGAATTATCCCATATTCTGACTGCCCAGTACATAGCAGGTGTGTTAGGCAGACTCTTCGTCGCTGTTATAAAGTACGTGTCATACAAACCTCAGAGAGGAAAATTTAGTTTGGTATCATGGCTTCAGACCAGCTCGATTACCTTGGGCTCAAAGCAAGGCAGGGCATCGCAATGGTACTTCCACTCATGATAGTGTGTGGACAAGGCGACTGCCCACTTCACAGTACCTCAAAGGAAAGGGATAGCACACCATGCTAGCCAGCTTTTTCTTCCTTTTTTTCCATCCAGTTCCCAAACATATTGGATGTTGCTGTCCTCATTAAGAGCAGGTGCCCCCTCCTCATTAATCCTCTCTAGAAATGCCTTCACGGATACTCCAAAGGATGCTTTGCCGATCCCCTTATCCGAGTCAAGCTGACAGCCAACATTAGTGATCACACTGCGTAGTACTCATAATGCTAACTGATTGCTTCTCTCTCTTTCAGTGATTGATACCATTATCCAATCACTGTCTGGATGACGTTTGGGATTTATTTTTCAGGGGTGAGGAACATGAAGAAAATTGGAACTTAAAGCTAGTTCCATACAAGATTCTGAATACTTATCTTTCCAAGGTTTGTAGGGTTAGTACAGTAAATCTTTGCAGGATACAAAGAATTCATAACATTCTAATACCTTGAGGTGAGATTGAAAATTATCTCTTAAGTTTAGAATAAGCCACACCTGGTGGTTGTTTGGGAACACAAGTGTTGATAAATGATACTGATTTGCATCAATAATTTCTGGAATTTATTTAGTGCCTGCTTTTGAGCAACTCAAAGTATCATCCTTATTAATTAAAGATGTTTTAATTAAAAACTATTTTAGATGTTATATTTTTAAAGTCATTATTTGAAGCACAAAAATACCATGTGTTGCTTAATGCACATCTTAATGCATTTCTTTGAGCATTTCAACTTCAATTAGCCAACTTTTTAGACTTTATAAATACATTTTCTTTCTCTGCAAGTATTTAATTTTGCGTTATTGTTCTGAGTTTCTCCACTCTTCTTATTTCTGGAAAAATGACTCCTGGTCAAACATATGCTGTGTCCAGGTATTCAGTATTTAATGAGAACTCTAGTGCATATCTTACCAAGTTGACCACGGAATAATAGGTGACTTTTATTGATCATGTTCTAGGTAGTGAGCTCTGTGGGATTCTTATGTATGTAAATTTCATGAGCAAAGAAATGGAGGAATGGATAAATGAAATGACTTAACCAAAGGTGACATATTTAGTAAGAAGCAGAGCTGGAACCTATCAGAGCTCATATTTTAACTTCTGGGTTATTATTTAGTTTGAGTGTCTCCAATTCAGAAACCTGAAGCCTGAAAATGATTGCTGATGTAATATCTGCAGTAAATTCTACGAATTACCCTATATTAAGGATAGAGTAGAACTGCAGGTATATAAACATGCAGGCAACTGAATAACGTTAACTTCAAACCTGAACAAATTTGCATGCAGATTTAGGTTTTATTCCCAGGACAGCTCATTATAGATATGCAGATATTTAAAAAAATAAAAAAAATCCATAAAAACTGTTTCACATCTGCTTCCAAGCTTTTTGAATAATGAATTCTCAACATATATTGCCTCATTTATATCATGCTGATTTAGTTTGTTTTTAAAAATCATATTCTTATCTTCATACTTTTTTCTTCTCCAGTCTCCTTCATGTGTCCCTGGAGAGATCTAAATTCTCCAATTATTCTTTCCATCTAGCTACAGTATTTCTTTTTAGAAAAACTATGTATTCTGATATAATTTAAATCCTATAGAAAATTTATAGCTAGCACTAGAGACACCTGAATATTCATTTACTCAGTTTCAAATTTTATATTTTATTTGCTGTGATGGTTTAAATGAAAAATAACCCCATAGATACATATGTTTGAATATTTTGTTTCTAGTCAGTGGAACTATTTGTAAAGGATTAGGAGGTGTGACCTTGTTGGAGGAAGTATGTTACTGGAAGTGAGTTTTGAAGTTTCAAAAGCACACACTAGATCTAGGGTGCGCTCTCCCCCCCTCTGCCTACTCCCTGCACATCAGCATGTAAAGCGCTCAGTTTCTTCTCACACACTGTGCCTGTCTGCTTCCCTCCATGATGATCATATACTAACCTTATAAAATTGTACACAATCTTCTTTTCTTTTTTTTTTTTTTGGTTTTTCAAGACAGGGTTTCTCTGTAGCTTTGGAGCCTGTCCTGGAATTCACTCTGTAGACCAGGCTGGCCTCGAACTCACAGAGATCTGCCTGCCTCTGCCTCCCAAGTGCTGGGATTAAAGGCGTGCGCCACCTCCGCCTGGCGTACACAATCTTCTGTAGAGGATGTGGAGTAAGGGGAATACTTCTCCATTGCTGGTGGGAGTGCAAACTTGTACAGCCACTTTGGAAATCAGTATGGCAATTTCTTAGAAAATTTGGAAACAACCTACCTCAAGACCCAGCAATACCACTTTTGGGTATATATCCAAAGGATGCTCAATTACCCCAAAGACATGTGCTCAGTTATGTCCATAGCAGCATTATCCATAATGCCAGAACCTGGAAACAACCTAGATGCCCCTCAACCGAAGAATAAAGAAAATGTGGTACATTTACACAATGGAGTACTACTCAGTGGTAAAAAATAATGACATCTTGAAATTTGCAGGCAAATGGATGGATCTAGAAAAAAGCATATTGAATGAGGTAACCCAGACCCAGAAAGACAAATATCATATATACTCACTCATAAGTGGCTTTTAGACATAAAGTAAATAAATATCCCTTTCATGGATTTCCTACCATTTTGACAAGATTTTTGTTACTTTCTGATACAAAAAAAACTTGCCCCAGACTCATTAATTTCCATGCTGTAATCAGTCCTGAATAAGCCTTCCCTTAAAAGCCCTCTTTCTTATTAGTCGAGGAAAGTGTTTTGAATCTGAAGTTCCACTCAGTTTCTTCCTGTGTCTCCCTCTTTTCTTTCCACCCCTTCTTCCACTACTCTCTTACTCCGTTCTTCTTGCCCTTCATTGTCCCTACCTTCTGCTTCTTTTATTCCTTCCTCCTTGAGCTTTGTGTAGGAGCAGAGGACCCGGGCCTTTCAGAAGACTGGAAATGTGCTGGCCCCTTTAGAGCAGTACAAACATTTCCTCCTGCTCTGCTCCTGCATCTTTAGTATCTATCGAGTTACATCTGGACTAAGTCTTTGCACTCACTGCTCTTTGCTTCTTTGTCTATGGGATACTCAGTTTCTATCAACCAGTCACCTTCTTCTCATTCTATTCTTGGCTGTGAAATTCAAATTATGTTGTCTTTTCATGTACATTCACCTTCAATTTATATTTATTCTTCATATTCTTGCCTTTAATTATCAAGTTGACACAGACTGTTGTCATCTGAGAGAAAAGTCACAATTCAGGAATTTTCGAAGTAAGGTTGGCTTGTGGGCATACCTGGATGGACTTGTCTTAATTTTTTAATCAATACAAGAAGGCCCAGCTCATGATGGGTGGCACCATCCCTGGGCAGGTGGTTCTGGGCTGTATGTTAACTAAACATGAACCTGTGAATGAGCAAGCTATCAAGCATTATGTTGTTATGATTTCTGCTTTGAGCAGCTGCCTTTACATCCTCAGTGATGGACTGTGACCGAGAACAGTAACCCAAATAAACCCTATCCTGCCCTAAGTTTATTTGGTCATAGGCATCTGTTCCAGCAACAGAAAGAGAGCTAGAACACCTTCTATTCAACTCCATTCCTCTACTCTCAGGTAATTCCCTTTCAGAAAATTGTCTGGTTGCAAAGCGTAAGGTAGACACTGACTATACTGATAAAGCTTTTATTGAGTACTCTACTTCAGTGCCTCTGTGTACGGCAGTCTGCGACTCAAATGGACCAAAGCAATGATGACATTTTATTTTTTAGAAGAGAAAGTATGAGATCGGTTTGTAGCATAAGAAAATTGAAGATGAGGATTTATCTGATTCTCCGGACAGAACCAAGTGCTCCAGGAAGGGGAATGGAAGCTCAGCCTTGCAGATTGTAACATCATTAGATACAGTAAAAACAGTGTTGTATTGTTTGTCTCAATTATTAATCAGGTGCAGGGTACTGAAAGCGCCACAGAGAACACACTATGTTGAAGAATAAGGCACTTGTTTCTGAAGGAAGAACATCTTCCAAGATTATGTTCTCAAGGTTGTAACAAAATCCTCAGCTGACTTCAGTGCATTTTTGGCAGTGAACAGCATTGCTGAATGATAGCTAAATATTATATTGCCCAAATAAACCAGTGGTAACAACCTCCACAGAGGTTTCTTGTGGTAAAGAAAAGTAACTATAATTATTCCTATAATATTACTTCTTTCAGCATAATTTTTATTCCTGTCTATGATAACAGATGGAAAAGTATACAAATGCATTGTGCTTTCTGCATTCTGGATACTTTCTTGTTCTTCTATTCTTAAATAGTTAATCACAGGATAGTTAGTGAGCCATATAATAGAAGAGTCTCATAATTTAAGGGTCTTTTTTTTTGTTTTTACTAACTCAGGCGAATCCCCCTCCCATTTCAACCACATATATTCAATTTGTCTGATGCCGTTGGTTATTGAAAAATATGAAATCTCATTGTACATGTAAAAGATTGTCCCTTTGGAGGATATTGAGAATTCATCAGCTGTTTCAAAGCATCTCAAACGGGAGCTCTGAGGCATGTTTGAGGAAATGTTATGTCACACTGTGTCTATCTGAAAGCTCATGAAATAGCTCTAGTCCACTAGTTTTTTAAGGGCATCCTTACAAAGATTGTCCCATTTCTCCAGATTCCCTTGAACAAGCCATTTGACAATTGAAGACCTAAGTGTCTCAAAATCATCACTGTCAAGGCCAGATCTTATTTGTAAAAGATTTGGGTTAAAACATAAAAGAAATTGGTCTGGAAGGGACTGTTTCAGGTATCAAGTGTAAGTGGAGTTTGTGTTTCGGTGACCTCATGGCAGAGAAATGATTGTGGTTCCTTTCATCTCACAGCCTCACTTAATCTAAACCAATTTAGTCAGCAATACCCCCTAAATAGTTTGTGGTTATTATTTTCCATCCTCCAGTGGTTTTTCTCCCATCCACTTCTCCTACTGACTTCCCTTTCTCTCTGCGCAGAAGGCGGCTGCAATAAGTGAGGGCAGCTGCGTGAAAGGAGAGCGCGGGACGTTAGGTTCTAACCCCAGGCTGCTCTTTCTTAGCTCTAGTGTTACCACTATATCAGGAGATGTGGGCGTTGTCACAGGCTTATGGGAAATGCGGATCCAGACCCCAATACACCCAGGGGACTCGTGTGGAATATTAGGCTGAAAAAGATTCCTATATTAATTTGGCAATAATTTATAGATTGACTTTAAAGCATATTGTAAACTTAAAATGGATAGGTCCGAAATTCTTGGAGCAATTTATTTGAAATGTTCTCAGAGATTGTAAACCACTTTTTATTTTTCTGAAAAAGAATGTGCACAATGAAATATTGGAGCAGCTAGATACAATAGGTGGGGTCATTCAGATGTTATCTGAATGCCATGCAGGTTCCGTGAAGTCCTGAGTGAGAGGGCATGTGACTTTGCTCCATAGTTTTTCTTGTATTTGAGTCTTAGGGAGGAAACGCAAACAAACAAAGATCAGCAAACCCTCTGTCATGCCAACTACAACATGGCACTGTTTCCTACCAGAGAATAAATGGCTCTATAGGACAATGTCTGCGTTCCTGAGGGGCTGGCTTTACCGTTGGAAAATGCCGTATTTAGTTGAAATGTAGAAAGGTGAATAAAAAACTACTTCTAATATATGCTAGAATTGTAAGCATTAAACATATTGAAGCAATCTGTTAGAAGGAGAGCAAAGTAGCTGGATTCATTCCCTGCCTCATCCACGTCTCCCTGCACTATTATTTTTCTCTTCCCGATAGCTGCCCAGGTATCGCTACCTCCCCCTCCGTTGAACGGAGATTTGGTAAGGTGATTTCTATGTTGATGCTATTTCATATTTAGATATTTGTCTCCACAGATGAAACTGAAGGGACAGGAGGCTTTCTTTGTGGGGGAAAGGACATTGAGTCTAGAGGAAGAGTGTGAGAAGGCCATGGGATGGGCCTGAGCTCTGGTGATGGGAATTATGGTGACGAGAGGGAGGGGTGGTAATATGGAAGGGTGCTGATGAGAGAGGCATAAAAATAATAAATGGACTTATGCTGGCATTAAAAGTAATGCTTGCTAGTTGTAAGTGTAATCTGGCCTTGATAATTGAATAACTCCCAAGTTAATCACGGACTTAACTGAGCCTGCACCCTCTTCCCTAGCAGTTTAGTAAGCAAAGGAATGACGTATACTATGAACTTTCTGTCATTTTGGAGGGTACGAATGAAATAAGTTGCACATTCACCATAGAAATGCGCTCTCCATGGGTATCCCTCTGTGGCTATGCCAGTGCTCCTTACTTTATGTCAAAGGGAAGCTCGTTAACACGAGTCCTTAGCATTCATTCGGTAAGGACTACAGTCCCTTCACGGGATGTCTAGTATTTCAAGATGTGGAGCTTTGGAAATGCTTTGTAAAACCACATTTGCACCCTTAGATTGATGTAGAGGAAAAAATGGCAATTTTCTCTGTAGAAATTAATTGTTTTATTTGTACTTCATTAGCCTTTAAAGGGATTATAGCTATAGATCTCTGCAGAAACTCTTCTTTAATTGATGCTATAGACCTGATGCTAAAAACACAACTTGCTTTATGTTTTTTCTTTAATTCTTATCCCTTTGACTTTTGCAAACTCAACACCCTATATTGCCTATAGTGTATAATATAATAATATAATATAATATATTATATTATATTATAAAGGCTTATAATAATATAAGCTCTTGCAGTGTTAAACTTTCCAAGGCTTTTGATCTTTGAAGATTTCCCTTCTGTTTTCAGACATTTTCAAAGCTGACTTCATAGATACTTATTAAGAGAGGCAGAATAAAGTTGTAGCCATATGTAAAATTAAAAGATTTTTATACTTTGGATTTTTTTTCCCTTTCTCGTCTGGAATTTACTACTACGTAAACCAGGCTGTTCTTTAACTGACAGAGATCCACCTGCCTCTGCCTCTGAAGTGGTAGTATTAAAGGAGTGCTGCACCACCACAGTTTTATCCTAACATTTGATATTGACTTAGTTGAACTTGCATTCATCCACCTTAGGAATTTGTTATACAGAGAATTGAAGTGTACTCAGCCTGCAATTCTTATGGTCTTGAAACATTACATATTTTTAATTAAAAAATGAAAACTTGATACATACTAAGGATATAGTCATGTTATGTATACAAAGCTTCATGAAAACAAAAGCACATTGCAAACTGACCTTCAAACCCAGAGCTGGATCCTGCCCAGCCTGTCCACTCAGGAACTACAAGCAGCCCCCACTGTGATGCTGGCACAGCTGCTGATTTTGGGCTTTAGAGTAATGCGAAGATGATACACATTTAGTGAAAGCCATACCTTACCTTTTTATTTTTCCTAGTTTTAGTGATACTTGAAAAATCCATTTACAATGCTGGGCCACAGCAGTGAACTCAAACTGAGTCAGTCAAGCTGTCTCCGGAGTAAACATCTGTTAGACTCAATGTCCTGGGCTGCTAAGCTGTGCTTCTTTCTGGGTTAGGTGTACTGTACGACATTCTGACTCACAATGTCAGCTTACATTGTGCACATAACACCATCGGAAGTCCAGGGAAACGGTGCCTCGTTTTCACATGCTCCTTTCCTTCGGTCTAATTGTTTTGCTGTGTATATGCATATGGATGCCTAAATGTATAGTTCACTTTTATACATTTCTGAATTAAAAAAAAATACTCATTTTGCGAGATAATTTTGTCACGCAATATTATAAGATTTATCCATGTGATTTTATATTCTAATTTTCCACTTCTTTATAAATTTTACTTTGAGGAGATGTCTCAATCAATCATTTACTTTATGATGAGCATTGGGTTGTTCCTAACACGTTGCATTGCTGGCTTATGTGGTTATGAACACTGTTGAGTTTCAGGAAGTGCAGGGTTTAACTACAAGGTGTACTGAAGTGCAGAAAGAGCCGCTTGTAGCAGAAACACTTGACCAGTTTTCTGGGAATCAGAACTGTGCTTGGAGTACTTACAGCTATTTGGCCATTTATCCTTGTCATTGCTCTGGCAGACTTTATTATTTTATTGTAAATGGTCTTAGATCATGATGCTCTTTAGCATCTGCCACACTACATGTTGGGGATATTTCCCAGTCTTGTCAGTTCTATGTATTTCTTTAATTATGAAAGTCTTGTTCAGATTTTGCTATTATTTTTCTTTGGTTATCATGTACATTCTTTTTATTTGTGAACCTCTTTCCTGGGTACTGTTTACCTGCCTCCATGTTGTAAACTCAAGTTACCTCAGTCTGTACTTTGTAATATTGGTTTTTTTTTTTTTGAAGTGTACCTGAAAATGTAATGAGCTGTGTATGTGTGAGGTGCATAATTTAATATCTGCCTATTTGTATACATTACTAGCATAGCTAGACAAAGAATATCCACTCAGATTGAAGGGTTCCCCTCAGCTCCCATTCATCCTAAATCTGACAATGAATTTATAAAAAACATTTCGGGATCATTTCAAGGTGTGACAGTTGTTATGCAATGCTCGTAGAGAAGCTGGGGGCATGTCTACTTTGGAGTAGTTTTATACTTAGAAAAAGTTACATAGACAGGCCAGAGACTTACCATAGATCCGCTTTCTGTTTCCCCAATCGCCAACACCTTCCAACAGTGTTGTCATGAGTTAGTTGTCTTATTTTTCTAAAATTTTTGCAGGTTGTAGCTCAGGCTTTCTGTGTTACAGGAGTTTAAGGGCATAGCACGCTGCGTGGCTTCGTCACGTCTCTCTCTCCTCATGCTTTTCTAGGCCACGACAGTTTCTCTGAGCTTTTGACTCATACTTTAGGTTTTATCTTCCCCACTATGAATTACTACAAATAAAATAAATACTGGTGCTTTTGGTTTACCTAGTTTGTCCTTCCCAAAGTTCACCTTTTTATATTTCCTCAATTTTGCTTTGTTTTTCTCCCAGATGTGAGATGCATAAAATATTGTATGTATTCCTTTCATACTAGATTCTTTCACTTGTCAATATGCTTGTCTGAAATTCATCCATGTTTTCATAACTCATTATCTCTTATGTTCCAATGATATCCTTATTTATGAGCGTCTTATTCTTTTGCTGTTCAACTATTGAACATCTTGTTTGCTTCCTGTGTCCACGAATATGAAGTTGCTGTATTTATTCTGATGCTGTTAAAAAGTGAGTTCCCAGATTTTCTGTTCTGATTGCTTTAGTTTAGAATACAATTATTCATTTATTTTAACTAGCTACATTTTCATATGTATGCTACACGTACATACACATGCAAGCTATTTATGAGGTGCTGTATGACATTTTGATTCTTTCCTGACATTTTCTTTACAGATATTCAAGAATTTTATGAGGTGACATTATTAAATTCTCATAAAAGCCGTGAGCAGAAGATAGAAGAAGCCAACCAAGTTGCACAGAAATGGGAGAAGACTCTCGTTCATGATCCATGCCGTGATGGTCTGCAAACATCTGCAGAGGTATGCTGCGTAAACCCCTCTGAGGCCGGGGAGATGGAGACTCATGTTTGTAAAGGCTCAGGGCCGTCATTACAGTAGTGTAGCCATTGTTCCTGTCGAATGGCAGCGGTAATATGCTTGCAGTCTTAATCCAGTGAAATCTGGATTTTTCTAAGAGACAATTTAGATATGAGAAAGGCACGGCTTGCATAGTTGTAGATATGGTTTTTCACATCTGTTAGGACTGTTTGCTTAATTTGAAGTGGTGCAGGTTTGAACATTCACATGACCAACCAAGAAAATAATCCTCCTCCAGAGACACTCTTGGTTTCAAGATGTGGTAGGAATTGGAGCTGACCAATGGGAAAATAGAGTGTGCTAAGTCTGTGATTTTCACAGCAGAAAAACCTATCCCAGAGTATGGATGATATGAGTCTTTAGCATGTAGAAGCAAAATACTAGAAGTACTAGTTCTATTTCTTTCTGTCTTTGAATTATTTAAATTAAGTTTTTAATAACTATTTTTTATGTAGGTAAGTCTAGCACACATATATTAGTGGCAATGCATATGTATTTAAAATATAACCCACACACTCAAAACAATGTTAAAAGTTAGGATTCAGTGAACAACAATTTGGAGACCATAGAGTTTATAGTTACCAAAGGGAAACACAAATCAATGTTGTGTTTTGTGTTTATAGCTGAAGACAACTATGGAGCCACAGGCAGAGCAATGATGCTTCCATGTATCTGAGGAGCTAGTAGAATCTGAAGGCTATTGTAAGGGGGAAAGTTGTTCTTCAGGGGTGTGGCTTCTGGTATGTTGCTCATGCTCCATTGGATAGCGTCATACACATGCATATAGGTTCCACACTCATCGGATGCAGTGGTTTATTAAACAAAACAAAAAGGAAAACATGATGTGTTGTGGGTTGTGATCCAGAATGTGTTTGACGGAAGAGTAAGATGTACGTACGATCGAAATACGTCACATACATTTATGAAATTCTTAAAAGTAAACACAATGCACACATGCATACAGTCACTATTTTGAAGGGATGAGGGATTAAAACTCGCACTCCATTTCTCATCTTTGGTGCTTTATAGCTTATAGCATATCTTGGACGCTGTAAGAATTCTGTTGCCAATCAATGGCATGGACCTTGGTTACTGAACTTTTTATTTGTTAAATTAAAGTTTCTTGTATACTTTCTGTATTACTTAGAATTGATTTGGAAATGGGATAGGATGGAGTCTGATGATCGTCTTAGTTACTCTGAGAAAAAAATAACAAGGACAATAATTTCCAAATCGGAAGATACCCAGCACTTGAATCACAAAAATGGATGGCACTCTAGTTTCAAAAGCTAGAAATAATGATTTTTGACTTTTACAACCTTTTTCTATACGGACATATTTATTTCGTAAAATTCATATGTGAGTCTTTATTTATATAATGAACCCTAACAATATAACATATATGATATAGAGAAGTAGATTACATTTCTTTTATATTTTTATTCATTTTCTTTTAAGATTAGATTACATTATGTTGGAAATGTGGAAATAAACAAGAATAGGGTAAAATATTATGAGGAAGATTGGAGGCTGAGCAAAAGGACATATAGGACATAAAAGAGAATAAGAGGCTAGTGACAGTTAACAAGGAAGTCTATGTAGTGGCAGAACGGTGACTGGGGACATTGAGTATGGAAGAGAACCTTTGAAATGCACTGTGCTCAGTTGGAAAGACAGGTTTATGTTTCATAGGGACAATAGCTTATAGGGCGTTTTCAGTATTTTTTAAGATTTACATATTTATCTCATGTGCTTTGGTGTGTTTGCCTTCATGAATGTCTGTGTGAGGGTGTTCGATCCCCTGGAATTGGAGTTACAGACAGTTGTCAGCTGCCATGCAGGTGCTGGGAACTGAACCCTGGTCCTTTGGAAGAACAGCTGGTGCTCTTAACCTCTGAAGCACCTCTCCAACCCCATTGTAGGGCAATTTTATGTCCTGTATTTTAAAACTGTTTCTAAAACTTAAGTAGTTTATGAGTCAGTATTTAGGTCATCTCAAAATTTCTTTCATGAGTACCATTGTGGTTGAGATTCCCATGTAAATATATAGCTGCATGAATACTCTAATTTACATTAGGTAGATTTTATGAGACATATTGTGGAATCTAAGAATATTGATAATTTAAGAATCGTAGATTGGCAAAGTGTTTGCAGGTAGGTCTTACCATCAAACCTACCTTTGAATCTTTCTTTTCTGTTTATCTGCCTGTGTTCAGACTAGCTTATCATAAATTATTTAAGTTAATTTGTAAAATTGATAGAGGCCATTGTTTGCTTAATGCCTTTATAGGGCAATTATTTGTTCACGATTGGGACTCAACTATTAGCTATCTCTCTTGTGATTCAGTAAAACTATTTACTGTTAGATGGTGTTATAATCTGTATTATTTCATAATAGTGACTTTAATAAAGCAAGCATCCTGTCAGAATTATTGCATTTATAACTTTGTTGATCAAGATTTCCCTTATGGTGTTATTTAGCATTCAATATATATACATACACATATATAATTGCTATATATATATGTATTAATTTTATGTGCTAGAGTCTATGCCCTTTACATTTTCTCAAGACAGGGTTGTGTAGTTCGATTTGGCATCACCCTGACTTTATTGTTGACAATGACAGCTTCTGACCTCAGCTTCCATGGACCTGGGACTGAACATGCATCCTTATGTGGTTTCTGTGGTGCTGGAACCAAACCTATGGTTGGCGCATGCTAGGCAAACATGCTCCTAGCTGTGGTACCTAACAGTTGCTACTCCATTTTGCTTTTTATTCTTCTCCTTTTATTTTTTCTTTGCTTTATTGTTGTTTAGCTCTCAAATTAGTTAAGCTCTCTCCTATACTTTACCAGCCCTTTATAGACTTGGAATTTGGCCTTTGTAAAATTTCAGAAACTTATGTTTATTCAATTTCTAGATGCACAGTGTCATATACATATGTAATTTTGCATAATTTCATGTGTATGTTTGTCCTAATTCAATTCTTGGAAATTTTCAATTTTTCATTTCTCTCTCACTTTCGGCCTATACTATATTAGCTTATTGACATATAAGATAACCCTGGTTAATAACTTATTACGCTTTTGCCTATACTCATATGATATGCATTCATATAAAACTATAAACGTATGTGTAGGTTCTAAATGTAAAGCCACACTAGGTATATATGTACACATATAAGAAGTTTTGAGATGTGGCTATTTTTTGAAATGTTCCTAGTTTTTTCTCAAGTTGCCTGGTAGTTTTAGTTCTTCTGATGACTGTGTAATTTCATAGCGTAGGTGTATAATAACATGCTCAGCCGTTCCCGGCAGTGTGGATTTTCCGTTCCCAGGGTCCTTCCTGCATGAGCAATGCTGCCATCATCTTTATACGTGCATCGGCGTTGCCTGGGGCTTTTGTTCTATAGAATAAACTCTCAGGGGTGGATTTCTTGGCTTGGATATATGCATGATTTCAGTTTGAATAAGGCTTTTGAAAACAATGTCACTTGTCACATCCCTGCCACAGTGCATAGAGACATGGCTCTCACCTCAGAGTGCTCCGGCACCTCTGAATTTCTGCCAGTTTCGTAGGTGTTTTGATAACCAGCTTCACTTCATTTTTGGACTGCAGACTCCTGGTGAACTGGAGCCCCGTTTCAGAAGTCTGTTGACTGAGAATGTGCCTGTCTGCCAGCTTCCTCATAGTCCACATCTTCTTCTCTAGCTGGACTCCTTTGTTTGCCATTTAACATGGCCATTTTGTATATTTAAATTATCCATTTTGTATACAGACTTTCTTAAGGAAAATGATTTCCATGAATTATACACATGTAGTACCTTTGCTTTATTTTATCAATATCTTTTCTTCAGATTTATTGCTTAGGAAAAAAACTCTTTTTTTTAAATATAATTTTTTATTGAAAAAAAATTTCTGCCTCCTCCCCGCCTCCCATTTCCCTCCCCGTCTCCCTTT
>NW_026067967.1:2118409-2143060 GCF_014885135.2 Alexandromys fortis | reverse complement strand
GAAATGCAAATCAAAACAACTTTGAGATATCATCTTACACCTGTCAGAATGGCTAAAATCAAAAACACCAATGATAGCCTTTGCTGGAGAGGTTGTGGAGAAAGGGGTACCCTCATCCATTGCTGGTGGGAATGCAAACTTGTGCAACCACTTTGGAAAGCAGTGTGGCGGTTTCTCAGGAAATTCGGGATCAACCTACCCCTGGACCCAGCAATGCCACTGTTGGGAATATACCCAAGAAATGCCCGATCATATGACAGGGGCATTTGTTCAACTATGTTCATAGCAGCACTCTTTTTTTTAAACATTTTTTTATTTTTATTTATTATGTATATAGTGTTCTGTCTGCATATATGCTTGCTCGCCAGAAGGGGGCACTAGATCTCATTACAGATGGTTGTGAGCCACCATGTGGTTGCTGGGAATTGAACTCAGGACTTCAGGAAGTGCAGTCAGTGCTCTTAACCTCTAAGCCATCTCTCCAGCCCCAGGAAAAACACTCTTTAAAACATTAGGGTAGGGCAGGACAATGTATTAGTAAGTAGAAAACTTTGTTCATATCTGTGCTTAGTGGGGTATAAAAGCTTTAAAGTTGGGAGGGAGTGTGCTCAGGGAAATATGGGCGTGGTTGCAGTATGGAAATGGTAGTATATATGTTCATATTTCACTGCATTCTTGTATGAAATTCTCAAGAATAAAAAGTTAAATATTGAAAAGCGAGCAAACAAGCAAGCAAGCACCTTGCTTGCAAACCTGATGACCTGAATCCCATATCCAATAAGTAGATTGAGTTGCCTTCTGCCTGCAATCCTAGCGCTCCTACTGCCTAATGGGAGACAGAATTGCCTGACAAGTTCCTTATGCAGCACAGTGTCAAAAACAATAGGAGAGACCCTTCCTCAAAATCAAGACAGCAAAGCATAAGTGATGTCTGAACAGTTATCCTCTAACCTTCATATGCCCTCGTGCACTCCCCCCTCTCCATACACACCAAATAACTAAGTAAATAGCTTTTCAAAATTTACCCTAATTCTAGTCATCCACTAAAAGATTGTCTGGCTCCATATGCATTAGAGCTTTTAGTGATCGGTAAATAGATGTTACCATTACAAAGATAAATAACTGAGACTTATTTGCACTCATTTATTATTCCATGTCAAAATTAGCATACATACACGCACACACTTCTGAACAGGTCTTTTTTCAGATGCAATTTCAGAGTTTATTTTAACTCTATTTTGTGTTTCTGACCACTTGGCCTGTGTTGATTTAAATATAGACCAGCCGTATCTTTTTATTTTTATAATATATTTTGAAATGATAATTACATAATTTATCCCCCCTATTCCATTCCCAAGCACCTTTTGATCTCTCCCTCAAATTCATATATATCTGTTTATTCTAAGTTCACAAATGCAGCCTGCTCAATCCCTATAATGATACTTGTGCTTGATGACTTCATGGCTTCTGACTTGGTACGGGATAACCAGTTGGAGGCTCTTCCCTGCAGAAGTCCATGTCTTCCACTCTGAGCATTCCTCAGCTGCACATACTCTTTGTCTAGAGCTGAGAGTCTGGGGGATGTGGCCCTTCCATGTTAGCCTTCCATGGTGTCACTGTTATTCAAGTCTTGTTTAGGCAGGCAGGTCGAAGGGATTTCTTGGGTGTAGCCTCCTTGATGATACAGCCTTACTGAAAACTTCCTGTTTCTTCTGTTCTTACTGTTTTCCACCCCCTCTTTCACAATGATTCCTGAGCCTTGGGTGCAGGAATTGTGCCATGGATGTATCACTTGGGACAGTGCCGCCTAGGGTTTTTTGTTTTCTACATTTTGATTGGCTATGGTTTGGTGTTATGGTTTCCATCTATTGCAAAGAGACGTTTCTTTGGATGGGTATAAGGACAATACTTAGAATGTAGGTATGCAGACTTAGGAAAGTGTCATCTGTGGGTTCTCCTCCAGGATGCATGACTTCACTAGGATCTGGGTTTCGGTGGAGTTTCCAGACATTCTTTCCCCCTTGTTCAGTGGGCTTTAGATCCAATCACTGAGCTGTCAATGCACTCCAAGATATGTGTATGACTCTTTCACCCTCAATGCTGCTGTGCTGTGCTCTGACTGTCTCTGTCTTCAACATCAGAGCATGAATATCTCCTCCAGTAAGTTTGCTTCTTCAGAGAGTCGGGCTGTTTAAGATGTTGAGTCTTCCCAGCCTGTTCCCATGAAGGAAGAAATGGGCACAAAGAGTGAAGTGTCCATCATTTGGGGTTTCAGTGTATCTTTCTTTCCATTTTCTTATCAGGGCATCTGTAAGATGTAGGCTACTAGAGAAGACCTTGACATGACTCAGTTATCAAATCTCCCAATGAAAGTAATGGATTCTTAGACCTGGATGGAGGGCAGGGAACCCTGACTGCTCTTTGGACTGGAGGGGGAGGGGGAATAGGGGGAGGGAGAGGGAAATGGGAGGAGGGGAGGAGGTGAAAATTTGTAATAATAATAATAATTAATAATAATAATAATGGATTCTGTCATCTAAAACAATGACAAATGACATTCTTATATGATTGTTAAATTGTCTCTGAAAACAAAATGTGAAAACATCGATGGCAATATCAACTGGAAAATTGCTGCCTAAAAGGTTAGATGATGGTTGTTAGTACATTTATGCATAAAAAGATTTTTTCTTAAGATGTCCATTAATACATAGCAACCTTAATTAATGCAGAGAAACTGCAAAGGGATTGCCCTTTGATGATTTCAGTCTACCCAGGGGAAGCAAAACTAAAGACTAGTCTCTGAAATAGTAAGACTTTATTATATGAATTTAGCATTTAACTTAATATTATGAACTTTCTCAGTAAATTCAAATCAATATCTTAAGTATTCTGACAATGTGAAGACAAAATGTAGTAGCATAAGAATGAAAATTCCAAAGGCGAACTAGCACTGGATTAAGTATTTTAAAGATATGTAGGCATCAGATTATTTGGCTGCCGGATATTATTATTGTTTAACTGCCGAGACGGTATCTGCCCTCTTGGGTAAGGGCAGCCACAAGAAAAGAAACTAATATATATTCAGTGACTATCTTAGTGTCTATCAAAGAGTAATATTTTTCCTTTTCTTTTTTTTTTGCTTTTTGAGTGTGGCCACATGAACAAGTGTATATAAAAGTTAGAGGAGATGACGAGGGAGGGGGACTTGATTGGGGGAGGGGGAGGGAAAGGGGAGGCAGCGGTGGGGAAGAGACAGAAATCTTTAATAAATAATTAAATAAATAAATAAATAAATAAAAATAAATAAACAAAAAAAGTTAGAGGAGAACTTGCAGGAGTTAAAAATTCTATAGCCATATGTAAAATCCTTTGATATCATTTTTCTATCATTATCCTGATCTTAGTGTCTTAAATCTTCCTTGGAGCAAAAAAACATAGTGTTATTTAGTTCTGCATTCTCTCAAAGTTTCTGTTTCTCAATTGTTTGCTTGCAACTACATCCCCATTTTCCTCCATGACTCTTTCTTGCTAATGCACAAACATTCTTCAGTAAATGCTCTGTGACAACTAAGACATTCTGCAGTGATGTATATCTCTGTGCCAAGACCTGTGCTTGATGATACACAATAAGATATTGACTGTTAGTAGACCATGTGACTTTGAGAGGGGTAAGGAGAAAGCTATAGGAAGCATTATGCTGACACCTAGTAATCACTACGACATAACTTCTGAAATTGTTTTTTTTTCATTTTTATTTTACTGTATGGTGTTTTTGCCTGCATGTGTCTGTGTACCGTGTATACACCATGTTTGGAGAGGTGAAATGAGGGTATTGGATTCCTCTTGACTGGCATTGCAACTGGGCTGATTGTGAGCTGCCGTGTGGGTGTTGGGAATTGAACCCAAGTCCTCTGGAAGAGGAAGAATACTCTTACCCAGTCTCTAGCCTAATAGTTTTACTCTTTGAGAGTTTCATATAATGTATTTTAAACATATTCACACTTCCCCCAAATCATCTCTCTACTCCTCTATCCCTTCTTACTCACTACTCAACCTTGAGTTTTCTCTTCTTCTTCTTCTTCTTCTTCTTCTTCTTCTTCTTCTTCTTCTTCTTCTTCTTCTTCTTCTTCTTCTTCTTCTTCTTCTTCTTCTTCTTCTTCTTCCTCTTCCTCCTCTTCTTCTTCCTCTCCTCCTCCTCCTCCTCCTCCTCCTCCTCCTCCTCCTCCTCCTCTTCTTCTCCTTCCTTTCTTGCTCTTGCTCACCTCTGGAGAACTAACTATATTTTTAGAATGTGTGTAGAGTCCTAGTGATTACTGATATCATGACTCCACCATTAAGTGTTCTATTTATATGTCTACTGTTTGTGGTGTTCTGTATTTTTATGTTTTATGGTAGACACAGTTGATAGGAGACACTAATTAAATAGTTATTTTTCCATTGACCTCAAGAAGTTTTTTTTTCCTGATTGAGAGTCTAGACTTTTAAAGATGATCTGAGGAAATAGTCATTAATGTTAAATCACCCTGAATAATTTAGTCAATCATTCTAGACTTCAGATTTCTCAACTATGTGACAGGAATAATCATACCTACCTTAAATAAATTTTACACCATTATGTGAGATCATCTGTATGGTGTGAATAACCAGAATTTACCACATGGTAATACTCAGCATTTATTTTTTTGCAGTTACTACTTTGAAAGATGAATAGATTGTGTCAAAATGAAGAAAAATGCATTTAGGCAGAGAGAAAGTCATTGTTGAGTTCAGGGAAAGGATGAAGCATGATGTGTGATTGTGGAATAACAACTATTTTTGTTTGACTAGAGAGCAAATGTTGATATGGGGAAAGAATAGAAGGGTAAAGATGCGGTTGTTCTGTCATACTCAAGGACATATGGGTAGCATTTTAATATATTTACATGTTTTCTAATTCTTTTTTTTTTGAGACCAGTTTTCTTAGTTTAGGTTATTATTGATATAGGAATGACCAAAACAACTTGGTGAGGAAAGGGTTTATTTGGCTTACACTTCTATATCTCTGTTCATCATTGCTAGAAGTCAGGATAGGAAACTGGAGGCAGGATCAGAGGCAGACGCCATGGAAGAGTGCTGCTTACTGGCTTACTCCACATGGCTTACTTAGCCTGCTTTCTTATAGAACCTAGGACTATTGGCCCAAGGTGGCCCTACCTACAATAGGCTGGGCCCCTCCCACATCAGTCACTAATTAGGAAAATGCTCTACAGGTTTGCCTATACCTTGATCTTATGAAAGCATTTTCTCAATTGAGGCTTTCTCTTTTCAGATGTCTTCATCCTGTTTTAGGTTGGCATAAAATTAGCCAGCTCATTGGCTATCAGTGTAAACCCCAGGCTGACCTTGAATATGCCCCATTGCCCAGGATGAAATAGAATTTATGATCCTTCTGTTCACTTCTCCAGATGGCTGGGATCACAGGCCTGCATCTAATTTATTTTAGAACAATTTTAACATAATTTATATGTATACAAGTCAATGCTTATTATAGGAATGAGATTTGAAATGTAGTTAGTAATAGCAAGCATTTATATGATGCTTATACATTTATACTTAAGCTCTAGACACAGTCCAATGTGTTACATGTGTTAATTCCCAGCTCTTGGCTCTTTCTGACATACCTTTCTCTCCTCCACCCCCCCTTTTTTTTTTCCTAAGGCAAGGTTCCAGTGTGTACTCTTGGGACTAGCTGTGTAGACCAGGATGACCTGGAATTCATAGACAGGCTGTTGTCCCTGTCTCCTGAGTCTTGGAATTAAACATTTCAGTCACCACTCTCTGCCTGAGAGCTTTCTTACTGTCTCTGAGATTGACTGGCTTTTCTTTTCCTTCCTTCCTTCCTTCCTTCCTTCCTTCCTTCCTTCCTTCCTTCCTTCCTTCCTTCCTTCCTTCCTTCCTTCCTTCGTTTCCTGCTTTAAAGAAAAAGAAACAATAAAAGCTTTCTCTGAATGCCAGCAAAACACTTTGAATGTGCACTTATGAAAAGGTTGTGGCTGGACTATCCACAGCTGGTCATCTTTTGGTTTTTCCTTGTAAACTCAAGTGACTTTAATATGATTATGACCAGTTTAATTTGTTTCCATTATACAAAATACAAGGTGTTATTTCTTGCCACAAGGATTTCTTTATACCCTTTCTCTGTTAGGCGAAGAAGAACAGCAGCTAGGTCACGCATCTGAAAATTCTTAGAATGAATCTTGTATTGCTCTAATTGGTTGTCTCCCTTACTTCGCACAAATCCTTATTTGGTACCTCAGGCTTGTCACCTCACTGCTTCCCGAGGAGACAGAGAAAGCTGCTGCCTCTTTGTTCCCTCCCTCCACTCCCACACACATATCAGTGCAAAGACTTTTAGAGTGTAAGAAACGTTAGCTTTTCTGCTCAGTTCTTTATAATCTACAGTGAAGAAGATGGCTCTGGTGACGTTAGTGTTTCTGGGGGCGGAATTATTCAGTATCAGGGTTTAGGCAGGATGAGAAGCTCCTTCAGGTTGCCAGAAGGTTCTACAGCAGGAAGGACTTAGTGTTGTTTACTCCTGTTGGGCATCAGTGCCCTTAACTGCCCCCCCACCTCATAAAACACCCTTTCTTCAATTTTCCACCTTTATTGTTGGGTTTCCCTTTCTGTAGTATTGTTTGCAAAAGCTGTTCTTTCCTGTCTGCTTCTTTAGATCTTAGGTCTTAGTGTGGATAATGTGATTCATTCATTAATTTATTTTAGCACTATTTACTAGAATCTATTGTTTCAGGTTAGATGTAGAGAAAAATTGAACAAAATTTTATTTCTCCCTTTGTACATTTTATATTCTTTTAAGAGCTGTGTCTCTGTGTGTGCATGTGTGTGTGGGTACCTATGTAAGTGAGATCAATGTGCACACACAGAGGCCAGACGACACCCCGGGTATCAACACCCACCTGCATTGTGTTACAGGGTCTCTCATTGGTCTGAAGCTGACCAATTAAGCTAGAAAGGCTGGATCAGGAGTCCTAGGGCTCCTCTTATCTGTCTTGTAAGTCCTGAGATTATTCCCTATGGAGGGGTATCTTGCTCAGCCTTGATACATGGGGAGGGGTTTGGTCCTGCCTCAACTTAGTATACCAGGCTTTGTTGACTCCCCAAGGGAGGCCTTACCCCTTCTAAGATGTGGAGAGAGGAGGGGTAGGGAAGAGGGACAAATTGTCCTCTGAAACACACACACACACACACACACACACACACACACACACACACACACACAAATCCCACTAAATATAAATTAAAATAAGGAATAACAGGGTGGGCCTATTTAAATGCAGCTGAATGAGCAAGCAAGAGGAAGAAAAGCAGAAGTTGAGGTGAGCAGGGTAAGGGGGCTGGAGAATGCACCACATTAGACACTTTGGGGAGAGTTTTCCTTTGCCAGAATTGGGAAACCATAGGAAGTCTCTGAGTATAAGAATGGCTTGTTCTCAACTGCCCGAAAGGCACACAGAATCTCTAGGTTTGGAAATCAGAGAACATTTGCTTTTCTAGGTCTGGTTTCCTTGTTATTAGTGTCCATGTGTTTCTTTTCAGTTTCATTGTGTTTGGTGTGTATTGGGGTCAGCAGCCAGAGCGAAGAGGCTATTACTTCTGATACTGTGGTGTCTCTGATGTGTGCAGTCTCATGATTTCTTTTACTGTTGAAATGAAACCAGATGGGTTCTCAAAGCCAAATGGCTTTTACGTAGTGCATAATCTTGAAGTGCATGAAATAAAATATTTCAGATTTCTTTATCTCAAAACAAAGAAACAAACAAAAACAGACCCGTTTCCTTTTGTATTCAGTCTGTAAAGATCTTAAATACGTGTCACCTACTAGGTCTTGGGATTTAATCTCAAACGCCCAGTGGAAAGAGATCTGTCATTTCAGCCCTTTGATATGTGTAGCATAAAATTCTAGCTTTGCAGTGTTTCTGTTTTATTTGAAATTTCTACCCCTGCCCTCTTTTCAGCAGTTAGGATTTTGACCTGCAATATGCCATTGATACCACAAGAGGGCAGTAGCAGAATCAGAGTAGAGACTTTCTGGGCTGTGCAGATGATGGTGTTTTGAAAGGAGATGCAAACCACTTTATCTTATTATAAGAAGACAAACAAGGAACACTTCATCTTAAAACATTTTAAGAAAAATATTCAATCCAAGATTTGATTTTTGTTGGCTTTTCTTGAGTGCTTTTTCTGTGCTATGAATGATTCATTTCTTTCTCTCCATTTCATCTCTGTTCTACTTTGAGCATATGACCCCCTCTGATTTCATTACATTAACCAATTTTCAGCTCCTAATTATGGTTAGTTTCATTCAAGCCTCTTTTTTATTTTTATGATATATGTTGCTATATTTATATTTTTAAAAATACATATATATATTTAAAAGCATAATATATGAATTTGTTTTCTTCCACTGAGCTTGAGCTGCTGAGCCAAACTCCGCAATTCTAAATTAGTAAAAGAAAGCATTTTTTATATTGCTAAGCAACCCCTGAACTGGCATTTAGTGTCATTGTGGACACTATAAAGGAGGAAAGTTGGCACAGAAGAGCCATCAAGACTCATCTGGGAGTCTTGTGTTTGGATCTCAGTTTGCCTTTTGCCAGTTATGTGGCTACGGATAAACTATTTAATCTCTAAGCTTCAAGTCTCTTACTTGTAAAGTGTCAAAATAATAATAACAGTATAAGTCTGATGAGAAGGATAGGTAAGCTATGCGGGGGCCTAGCACAGCCCCTGAAGCTGGTAAACACCCCAAAATGGCACCTGTATCCATCAAGAGCTTATGGAAAATGCTTTCTCATCTCCAGAACTATCACTTTGTTTGCCAGTAAACAGAAATGAAACGATGTGTTCAGGTGAAGCAAGTGACCACTTCTAGATACTTTAAAAAAACTTGGGAGAAAAGAATTCTTTAAAACTACATTATATCAGCATGCAATTGATACTCTCCTACCAATTTTGTGACCCGCTTTGGGAATTTAAATCTGATAATGAATGAGACAGCATTTTGCAAAGAGAAATTATCTGCATGAGAAAGCCCCATCAACATATCAGTAGAGTACGGAGTTATCTTCTCATTTGCCTATTGGTGGTTTCTGAAGCTATGGATATTTTGGTGCAACTGGAGAATGCTGAGGGAGACTGGGTAGCCCCTTTAAACCCATACAGCTGCTGTAGGGTGATATACCATCTGTCGGTAGCACCGAGTAAGCTTGCCAGTACTCCATATGGACACTTTCATAGAAACAAGGCTTTAATTCAGAATCTTTTTGATTGTTGGAGAAGAAAGATGGGAAGAGTAACTATTTGCTTAGCATTATGTGTAGTCTTTGGGAGAACGTAAATCATGGCAGGTGACTAACTGCTGACAAATTGGAATTCGGACAGTCAGGGAGTAGTGAGAAGAGGCGTAATCAGGGAGGGAAAAATAAATGGGCAACAAATAGTTTCAAACCTAAGCTTTAGTTGTTAGTAAAAATTGTATTATACCCACATGGCAAGAGATGCAGAAAATAGCCCTCATGAGAATAAGGCAACTATCTCTTCTGTTCCCTTTACCAGCATCCTTCTCTTCTCTCTTCCTCTTCCCTTCTTTCTCTCCCCTTATCACTTAGTGCTTTGAATAATTCATCTTTCTGTTTCTTCTCCAAGCTGCCCTCTATGTTTGTACTCACTGGTTCTTATATAAAAGTGGGCCCTCGGAACATCTTTCCTTGCGTCTGTCCAGGTCTCTTCAAGGAAGACCCTTCTACTTTGCTCTTTGTGGCTTCAATCTTGGAATACACGGTTTAGATCCTATCTTCTTGATGATTTTGCTAACAGTGACAAAAGTACGGTCAACTAATACTCCAAGACTGAGGATTGGAGAACCAGACATTTCTGGTAGAGGGAAGTATGTGAACAAAGGCAGGATACTAATAAAACCGACTAATTTATAAAGGAAGACTCGATTAGGGACCTTTCAGGCATTATTTTGGACTCTAGAGTGATCCAGCTAGGTAGATATTTTATTGGCTACCCTTTCTCTTTTAAGTAGAATTTGTATGAGTACATAAATATAAGTAGTTTATAGAAGATGAAACTAAGGCTTAAAAGTGTCAAAGGACTGGGTCAAGATACATAGTAAAAAAACGATGTATCAGACACAAGTAGACACGGGCCTAATATTTCATACCTCCCTAAAAGATGTGGGAAAAGCTTTACACAACTACTAGAGAGTGGAATTCAGTCAAACAGGCGACTGTACCCAAGGAAGCAGAAGAGTTTGATTGAGGTAAGACTGTGGAGTTCAGGCTCTTTTTGTTAGAGGATGTAGTGCAAAAATGTGGTATCATCAACTCTGCTGAAGAAGTCTAAGAAGCCAGTGTTATGCATGATAGACCACAGACATATACTGGTGGCAGAGAGATTACTTATGAGCTGTTAAAGCAGGAAATATTCGACGAGTTACCTGGAGAGCTATATTTCTTTTCTTGAGGATAATGAATGGTGAGTTTTTCCTGTATGAAGTGTAATTCCTCAAGAATACTAGAGATTTATATAAAAATAAAATTACATTACATTTATAAAATAACTCATACTTGTTTGTAAAATAAAGGACAACTCTTATTTTAGGATGACCCAGGTAGCCTGCAGGTCCTTCCCAAAGATGTATTTGACCTCTCTCTGAGGCTGACTTAGCATTTGCTATGAGTAATTTATAGTAAGACTCTTTGTTGTAATGCTCAGGTTAGATTTTTCAATACAGTCCTCAAAAATGGAAAGAATGCTTTAGCTTTCTAATTCATATCATTCAAATGTAATTAAAGGAGATTGTGTTCATACTAGACTGTAAATATGAGAGGGCATATCAACCACTCTCTGATTGAGTTGGTACAAATACAAGCATAAAATACCACTAGTGTTAATACAAACCTTGAAACATCTTTTTTTGCAATTTCATCTCTATTTTTAATAAAAGGCTTTTATAGAATGTTAGTTTTCAATTAAAAATTTTATATATGTATACATTATATCCATGTCCCATGTGTCCAGATGAGGGTGTAGAATCCCCTGAAACTAGAGTTCTAGGCTGTTGTATGTCACCTGACGTGGATGCTGGAAATCAAATTGGGTGTGTTTGTGCTCTTAACTGATGATCTGTCTCTCTAGATACATAGAACATTATTTGCATTTTAAACATTTGTTTTGACAGAGGATGTCCTTATGTAGCCTATGGGTGTCACTATGTAGCTTAGGTTGACCTTGAACTTGTGATCATTCTGCAGCAGTCTCTCTAATGCTTGGATTATAGTCATGTTCTATCACACATAGTCATAGCTATGTTATAAGTAACAGGCTTATGCCTTGCCTTCACAACAGACTCTCTCAAGCTAATAACCTTTAGCCATATATAAAAACTACCTATGAATCCTCAGTAATTACTGAGTGTTGTTTTATCTCCTTAACATATTTTAGCTGATTTTTTTTTAAAAAAATGTCCTACTTGTTAATCAAGATTTCTTTTTAAATAATAAGAAGACAGATTTTTCTCTCCAGGCTATCCAGGGCATCTGTTGCAGTGTTCATCACACTGTGTGGAAACAAGATGCCCCAGTATTTTACCTGTGTAGTCATGAGAGACTTGACAGCAAGTATCAGAGTTAGTCATGGAGCCACAGTGTGCCTCAGGCAGCAAGCATTCAGTGAGTCCTAATGGAACGGATGGCTGGCTATCTTTATTTATGCCAGAAAATGATATGCTGTTTTGTTAACGTATAGTGCATGCATACTGTTCTGTAAACCTGTCTTAAGATATCCTGGTGGACCCAAAGCAAAGACAGCTAATCCCATGTAAGATTCTGAAGCAATCTGTGAGGTGTACAGAAATGAACCATCTCGGTCAGCACATACCTTGCTTTGTCATATACATATTTAAGAAGTAGAATATGGGAAAACTTTGGGATGAAGGGATGTGATGTAGTTCTCCATCCTTCCTTCCTTGCATATCCTGAATCTAAGTAGTTCTAGGGCTTGGGATCTTGAGCATTTCCCTTAATGGACTATTAGCTAAATGTTTTATGAATTTTTGCAGATTATACATGTTCTTTCAATAATCCCATGAAGGTCATTCTATAATTTGCTATCTTTCACAATGTACTAGAAGACTAAGAATTCAATTTCAGTATTTTTTCTTCCTCCACAATCTATGCTCCCCATGCATTTTCTTCTAGGACTATCATGAGGTGTCAAGAATTTTGAGAAACATGACTGATCTAATGAGTCTAAGGACTTATCCAACGCAGAATGTCTTGTAGCATTTATCTGAGCTTCACCCATCTTCGTCTGGAGTCTTTCAAACTTTACAAAAATGTGATCAGCCTAGTTAGATGTCATCTGCAGGTCAAGGCAAAGGCTAGACATATTCACTTAGACTCAGAGGTAGAGGAAGTAGGTGGGATAGGTTCAAGGTGAAGCCCACAAGGCTAAGGTGAAAATGGGAAAAGTAGGTAACAAGATGGAAATAATAATTTCAACAATTTCATAGTGGGTTTATAAGCTGAAGGGTCTGGATAAGCTCTAGATTTAATTAGGTACTTGGCAGGAATCATTAGCAAGGTTGTAGCCATATGGTTAGTACCTGGGTCTTTTAGTAGTATAGTATTTTATAGTGTATTATTTCCATAATAGGAATCTTCTAGCTGTTGCAGTTCTTCTTAAAATCAAATAAAGCATATACTTTCTCAAAATTCTACCCACTACTTTTGGTTCTGAAGCTCAGGGCAGATAGACCTAATTTTCTAGTTTTAAAAAACATCTTTCTTTGTTCTTTTCTCGACCTTTAAAAAAATTCATCTGATAAAGATATCACAGAGTGCTTTTTAGAGGTATTATCAACCCCAATTATGTATTGTTTTCAAAACTACACGAGAAAATAAGGGACTGTGAGATATGTATCTTTATTGTAATCATGCAGTCTGAACCAAAGTCACTGGGACAGAGTTTTCTGATCATTCAATTTAGTTATAGCCCAAACATAAAAAACAAACTATCAAGGTTTGCTCATGAGGAACATGTCAATAAAGACAAGAAAAGAGCTCCAAGGAGCCAGAACCAATTCTCTACTTTCAGAAACTTGTCAGAGTTAAATAGAATACAATAAATAAAATGCCCAGGACAGTGTTTGTTCATAAATGCTCAACAAATAAAGGGTATTAAATACAGGGAGTGATTGCTATTGGCAGACACATTCATATTCTGAGGAATGAACTCTGACAACTTCACAGTGGTACATGTAGGACAGAACACATACAGACCACACACACACACACACACACACACACACACAAACACACACACGTGCACATCACTCACATGCACACAAACACCCCAAATGCACTACAATTTGAGAGCGTGCTGCATGGGGCACACTGTCTAAAGCAATTCTTCTTTTATGGAATACAGCAGTAATTTAAATTAGACTACTGTTCAGAGTAGTTTAAGGACCTGAAAAATGGTTGAGTGAGTAAATTCTGATGATTTGCGTTCTGTCCCCAAACCCATATGTTGGGAAGAGAGAACTGACTTCTGCTAATTTTCTTTGGACTCTTGCACAAGCTTTGGCATGTGCTGCCCCAATAAATACATGGTTTTAAAAAGTTGTTTAAGTTATTGCGTGATTTCCTTAAGAAAAATTGATCTTATTTAGTTTAGAAATATAGTTTACATTTTAAGTATTTTAGCATATTTTAATATGTTAATATGTGAAAACATGTCTTTTTAATTAATTTTTTTATTTCAGAGATTGTAACACAATAAATTTTCTTTTCCTTTCTTCCCTCTAAGAACTCCCATATAACCCTTTTCTCTCTTTCAAATTCACATCCTTTTTCATTAATTGTTGTTACATATGTTAAATATAACCAGTCAGTTTGTATAATGTTATCCACATGTGTTGTATTCAGGGCTGACCATTTAGTATCGATAACTGATGGTTGTCAAGATGATATCTTTTATATGGTTTTAGATAGGAAATTTTTTAGCTGAGTTTTGGTTTTGTGTATCAGATTATGTCCTAACACATATTCCACACGCGTCCTGAGCTAACTGTCTTCTGTCAGTGCCTCTGATGGTTGTAGTTGCTGTGTGTCGAGTGGGAGGATAGAGATGACTGATAGATCCCTGCTTTCAAGGAAGTAACAGTTTGTATAAAAGATGGGTACATGGCCAAGTCTCTGAATTTCACATGGTTGTTGGTTCATTTGGGCTGCTCATTTCACCAGTTCATAGAGGTGATAGTTTAAAAATAATGGTTACAAAGGGGGTTACCTTTCAAAACTCTAGAGGTTGGATATCTGAGAGAGGACGGAACATTTTGGGGCCCTTGATGAAGAGTATTTGTTGATTCAAGAGTGTCAGTTCCTAACTACCTCCCAAAGACCCCAATTTCTAATAGCACCATGATAGGTTATTGCTCACTGCCTTTAGTCGGATTTATAGTGAGGATTCAGAACAAAAAGTTGGAAGCAAAAGATGTGAAAAATGTAGAATTCATTGAGGGAAGAAATATGAACTCATTTAAAATTTAGAATTGCAGACAAAGCAGGTATGGCATGCCAGTCATGATTGCTAAAGAGGTTGGTATAATCAAAGAGCCAGAATATTTTATACTGGGACAATAGAAATGTTGCCTGGAGGGTAAGATTTCACTCACCAAAGGCTTCAATGTGTAATGATTGGAATTAATTTGATAAGGCAATACTTAAAAGGACCAACTTTATAGAATGATGCTTTTGGGTCACTGTGCTTGAGCAGGTTACTTAGGGGACTATTTCCAGGCTAGCCATGCAAATTCTCAGAAGCTGCCACAGAAACAAAGGCACAAAAGGGCCCATGTACATTTTGTGTTGGCAGCAGGACTGGTTTCATCCATGTAGCATTAGCTTTTCAGGCATTTAAGAGTTATTGGGTCATGGATACTTGTGACAAGGCTCCAGATTTTTTTAAAACAATGTTTGAGTTAATGAAACTGTTACAGGATTAATAAAACTCTATTCTATTTGAAATGCGCTGAGCTCAGCCAGTGTGAGGCAGGATTATATTTCTTGCAGGGTAGCTCTGTGAAGGTGAAGACCAAGTTGCAATAGTTACCTCAAGATGTTGGGGTCACCAGGGTATGTGATATGGGCAAAAGAATTCTACTACTACATAGCCAGCCCCAAGAGAGAGCCCCTGAATGCAAAATCACCAGGCACAAAGGGATAGGGATACTCCAGTCCCATGAAGACCTGATGATGCTACCATGTGCCCCAGAAGTTGGACATAAGCTCTATAGGATTTGGTATTTGCCCTGCTGCGTTCTAGTTTTGGTATGGTCTTGTATTTCCTTACTAAACAAATCCTGCCCTTTGGGGTTGGAATGTTTATTCTTTGATACCAGATATTGGCTTCTTTTTTATTTTATAAGGGCTCATAGCTAAGGGACTGTGTGAGTCCCCATGAGACTTTTAGAATTTAGGATAATCCTGGCATTGTTGCAACTACAGGATCTCCCAAAGTTTGAATAACTGATTTTACAAGCTGTAATGGAACAGGCCTGTAGTAGCCAGAGAGTGAGTGTTCAGATGGGAAATGTCCTCCACAGGGTTATGCATTTGGACACTCTTCTCCAGCTGGTGGTGCTGTATTGGTAGACTTGTGAGTAGGGGCAGAGCAGGACACTTAACATCCAGCCTTGCTTCTAGTCCTGTGTCCTCTGCTGTCTGATCCAACATGTGAGGAACTTTACATTCCTGCCTGTATAGGTAGGAGCCATCTAAACTTCCATATGAACTGTTGTTCCTTTGAAACTATGAATCATAACAAACCTCCCCTTTATGTTTCTTCTGCTGTGTTTTGTTATTGTAAGAAGAAAAGTGGCTAAAAGAGAAGTGGATGTAAAAGCTGAGCCACCTCAGTCCTGCCTTCATTTTAGGACTGCATTCCTCTTCCAATAAATGAAGTATTATATTTTTGATGATGAGAAGAGCAGAATTAGGTGAACCCAAGAGAAAAGACACAAAAGGGAAACAAAATGTTTCTCCATAAGGTTTGCATCCTGCTTAAGTTGGATGTTTAGACCTTTTTTCCCTCAAGACTCTGTTGGGTTTGACTTGGTTTCTTTGAGCCACTTAATTTCTTTGTTGTAGATTACAGATTTTTCTTACTGCCTTGAATATTTAGATAAAAGACTGTAAAACAATTACCCTCCAAAAGGAAAATATTAAAGAGACACGGCAAACAAAAGACCAACCAGAAATTGGATCTAGCAGCTCTTAACTTTTGTATCCCACCTTTACTGTGGTTTCTGAGGTAGAGAGGACATGGGTCTAGGATTGAGACATACCTCTTCCTGCCATGTGATTCCAATACACTACGGATAAATGAAAGAGTGATGGTTTTGCTGTCCTCAGTGGTGGTCACATGTTCTCCTCATCTTTAGATACTTAAGATTTACATGATTAACACAGAGGGCATTCAAAGAAAGGTGACCAGAATAGAATGACCAAGAGACACCAAACATGCTCATCTCCTTTGTAAAAGTTGAGTGTGTTGAAGGCTTATTCTCTGCTTTATCTCTAATTTTACTTGTCTGGCAGAGTGTCTGCACATGGTAGGAGCTTAATAAAAGTGGATTAATGAATGAATGAACAAATAGATGATGCCATCTCTACTAAAGAATGAACCCGTGGACCTTCCTTTAATACAAATTAAGTGCACATATTGAGTGCAGTGGCCATGTGAGTGGGAACAAAATAAGTCCTAACTTCAGTCTATTCGTGTTCTCTGTAGCTCAAGAATTGCATTGAATGTGCCCACAAAAGTACCGAGAGAAGAGTTCATGTGGATTTACCACTTAAAACATTAAGTTACTTATTTTTGGCATTATTTTGGTAATTTTGTTGATTGGTTCTCCACCTGGAAATTTGTCGGTGATGATATCAAGTGGCATGGTTACAAGCTTGGACCCAGGGTTTTGAACAGATTTTATTTGACCAAGTGTCACCCACCTTTGGATTGATCCACACGTTTGCACTGCCAGGAAATGGAGTATGGTTTGTCCCTGTGACTGCTCTGAGTAGTGATGACTTTGTGTTCCTAGGACTTGCTTGTTGTATCACTAGATATAAGAAAGTTGCTCTTTCTCTGTAAATACAGTGTGCCCTCATCTCTGTCTTGATACATGTTGTTAATTTTCTGCTCTATTACATTGTCATTTATGTGTACATTTACAGGAGTTTTTCAGCTTGGATGATTTATTTTTACACATTTTTAGTTCATTTGATAAACTGAAAAATTGTAGTTCAGGTTGTTATAATCATTTCATATTGGATTGCTCATCTGAACACATTATTATTTTTTTCTGATTATCTTCTACTTGTTGCAAAGTATTGATGGCAGTGACAAATCAGACCTGTTTTAAAGACTTCAGACTTTCTTATTTATGTCCAGAACTATAAACTGCCTTCCAGCACTCTCCCTTCTTTAAAAACAAAGAAACTGGAGATCCAGTACCATTCCTGAGATTTCATGTCTTTAAGTTTTGATGCAGAGGTGATGGCTGCCCTCCAGGTTACATGCTTCTTTGGAGAGCATCTTCTTTCCTTTTCAACTCACTGCTGCTCTTCTTTTTCTGTCTGCTTTTCCTCCCTCTTTCAGTGATGAACAGATATCATTTTAAAATTAGTTTTCCAATGCAAGTACCATAGGATGGTAATTAGAAGCCCTTTTATATATTTAGAAAGATAACACTTATGTCTGCATCCTAAGTATTTGATATTACTCTTCAGATATACTTAAGATTCTATTAATTTAGAGTGCTTGCCTCATCAGAGCACACGATAATGAAAGATGTAACCAAATAGCTGAGTGGCAGATTTGAAGTACCTATAAAAAATAATAACTTTAAATTTTTTCTGAGTTATTTGAAAATTAAATATTTGGACTTAAGTAAAATTAATTTAAATGACTAAAGTATTTTTGTATTTTAAGAATTAAAATATTATTTAAAATTAAAATCTAATTATTCCAATTTCCTTTTTCTCTTTCCTTCCACTAACTCCTCCCTTGCATGCTACCTGTCTTGATCTCTTTCAGCTTCATGGTTTCTCACCCCTGTTCTTCAATGGTTGTTATACATGTTTAAAGTATTTTAGTAAGTGTGGAACATTCTCTAATATACAATAGAAAATGTAACCCTTACAAGTGTAAATGTAAGTTTGAATATTTGTATGTGTGTTTGTGTACATGTATGATTTGCACACTACATAAAAATTCACTGTAACTACCAAATTAATATCTAAACACTACCACACATCAGATAATTAAGTGTCTGTTACAGTGTGACATCAGTGGAGTTAAGAGGAATCTTTTTAATTATAAGTCCACGAATGGATATGTTGGCAATTTTACTTTTAGCTCTGCAGTATGAAAAATGTACTTGAGACATTTAATCATTAAGGTTGCTGACTTATAAAGCAAAATAATAGCTACTTTTGTCATCTTAATTTTTAATCCAATTTTATAATGGTTTTGATTCTTCAACTAAATAGTATAAAATAATTATGATTTTTATAAAAATAGATGACAATGTATGTATTAATGTATGTAGGAATGTTTTCTGAGTGAACTGTCAGTGCTGATCTAGAGTTAGAGATATTTTCTATTTTATTATTCATAACCTTCCTGACAAGTTCCATATGTTTTAAATAATTAATATAGTAAATAAAGGAAATAAAAATGTACCTAACTTTTAAAAAGTGACAGAGTAGGTAAATATAATTCATAATTATAAAAGTAAAAGCTTAGACTTCTGGAGAATGTTCCTCTGGTAAACTTGTAAGTTTTCATTTTGAGTCAGGATCTTGCTATATGGCCCAGGTTGGTCTCAAGCTCAGAGTCCTCATCCTCCAGCCTTCCCTGGGCTGGGATTATAGGTTTTAATATGAAGCATTCTAAGAGACAGGAAAAAAAAACTTATTCACTCACTATATGAAGCCAATGACAGAGCAAAGTCATAGTCCCTCCAGAGACCAACTTGGCAAAACAGTGTGATACTGGGGTCACTTGCAGGAGCATGTGATATGGTGACTCAAAAGGCAGCTGTGTCATTGAGAGCTCCCCTGTGTCTCGGTTGAGGAGCCCCAATCCTGGAGCCACCGGCATGCTTTACAGTCACCTTCACAGGTCAGGTCAGAGAGACCATGCTCCACAGCAGCTGTTTAAAGCTTTCATAACCTTTGTAACACCTTTTGGGACTTGCCAGTTTCAGGAACTTCTTGGGACTTGTGAGTTGTTTACGTCCTGAGTCCCATGAGCCTTTGCACTTCTTCCCTCACAGATTATTTTATTTCTGAGGACATTGCTATACGACATGGATATGGGCTACCACACTGAAGTGTGGTTGGTCTATTTTAACTTAGCAAGATATTATAGATATTTTCCCATCTTGATAAATACTCTTTCCCATGTGATTTTAATGAAATAATGATAGCCACACTAACAAAACTTTAGTTTACTTAATATTCTTCTTTGAGTATTTTGCAGTATATTTTTATGTATAATAAAACATTAGAATCTGACATAAGTATCTGTTTCATTTTACATATTTATTGTATATGGTAATCTGTTACATAAATGTTACATAAAGGTATCACATATCAGAAGGTATCATATATTGACCATATCCTCACTGCTTTTTCTCTTTTTTTTATCTGTCCCCTTTACAATAGTGCCTTTTGTTTCTTCACATAATTTAATTTCTACTGTTACATCCCCTATACATGATTTTATGTGACTCTATAAAATCTTGGAACCACGAATTAGAGAGAAACTATGATACCATCTTCTGAGTCTGATTATATTTGCTGCTGTTACATCCAATTCCTTGTAAGATGCAAGACTCATAACTTCTTTATGACTGAATAAATTCTGCTGCATACATACAGCAAATTTTTGTTACCAATTGTTTATTCATCAGACACACTGGCTTATTCCATAACATGCTTATTTTGAATAATGCTGTAATAAATATTGATGCATAATTGTTAATGGGACATTGACTTGGACAAATACTGAGTAGTGGGTAAGCCGGTCCATATGGGAGATGTACAACAGGTAGTTTTGTTTGGTATCGTAGTCTAAGATGCTGATTGTCTCTTATAACGTGATATAGTCTTTCTTTGCTCTTCGGGCCTTTACAGCTTCTGTTGTGAAGTTTGCTGTTAATCTGATATGCTTGCTTTCATATACAATTTATTGCTTCTCTCTCTTAGCTTTCAGAATACTTTATTTGTTCTGTGATGTGATCTGGGAAGTTTCTTTGATCTTGCTTTTTGTACTTGTATGGTCATCCCTTTCCGTAGATTTGAAAACTTGTCTGCTATGATTTTATTAAAAATAATTTCTGTGATTTTGGCATGGAATTCTTCTTCTATGCCTATGAATCATGGATTTGACTTTTTCATTGTATTTCATAGACGTTGAATGTTCTCTTCATACCTTACAATTAATTTTTTTTTCATTGCCCAAATGTTCCAGTTCCTTTATTTGTCTGTAATACTTGGTGTTCTATCCTCTCTTTGATCCACATTCTCTAGGTAAGGCAATCCACAGAGTTTTGATTTATCTCAGGGAACTTTTCATTTCCAGTATTACAGTTTGATACTTTCTTCAGTATGTGTATGTATTTATTGAAATCCACTTTCATACCTTGCATTGTCTTCATCATTTTGTTCAATTGTTTGGACTTTCTTGGAATTCATCAGGAGTTTGTGTGCCCTTGGTTTCTTTGAATACAATTACAATTGTTCTTTTGAATTTCGTGGTTAAGAATTTATCTTAACTCTTGTTAGGGGTCATTACAGCAGGATTATACATTTTTGGATTCCTTTTTTTCATGTTTCTTGTGTTTTTGCATTGGAACTTGTGCACCTGAGATTTGTCTTTTAGATAAAAACAACAACTGTTGTTGTTTCAGTGGAAGTGTTTATAATGCTCAGGATGGATTAGGATGTGGTTGGGTTGAGGCTTTGTTTTGTTGTTGCTAGGGAGACCAGGATCAATCTCCACTCGTCTGATAAGAGCAGCTCTGAAGAATGTCACTATCACAGGGTAGTTTCATTGTGAAAATACAATCACGGTTAAATAAGGAGCCAACCCTTAAGTACTGATCATTGTAGGAGCGAAAGAACATCAGTAGCACTTTGTACACAGGCATATGACTTGCTGCGGGTATGAGTGGGGAAAGACAAACATGGACCAAAACCATCACTAACATTGCGTTGACAAAGAAAAGGTAAATATAAAAGGGAGTCAGTAGAGAAAAGGGGGTATGTGGAGATGAAGCAGTTTTGGATAATGGTAGATTAAAAAAGTATATCAGAAAACCTAAAATAGTGCCAGCTTTCAGGCTATCTGAGTTTAATAGGAAAGTGCATCAAAAGGAAAATTCAAAAAAAAAAAGTGGGGGTAAAGAGGAAGAGAGAAGAGGGATGGGGAGGGAGGAAGAGGGAGAGAGAGAAAGAGAGAGTATGAATACATGAGTGCAAAATGGTTTTTGTTCAGTGACATTGGGCATTAAATAAAGTGTAGAGTCTAAATGGCTGTATCTTGGTGTTCCATCCCAGGCTCTCAGATGCCTGTCATACTCTGCATAGTCCTTTTGGTTGTCAGGCACTGATGTTAGTCTCCTTAGTGGGTGGTCCTTCATGGATCTGGTCACCAGCTCTTGTCTCACCCATGGGTTGTGGTCAGGGATGAGTTGTGAATTCAGTTATTTCCTCTGGGCTTTCTTTTGTGAGGCTAGGAGACAGATACTGGTCCTGTCAGTGGGTGGTCCTTCACAGGTCGTATCCCAGATGCTGGTTACACCTCTCTGTGCCTTTTTTAATGTTGCATGTACTGTTAGAACTCACATTCATGTTTCCTTGTAGACTGGCTTCAGCCAGGTTTCTGCTTCAATTAGATAATAAACATCCCTGATCCCAGGATTCTTTCCTGCAGTCTGGTGGTATTCTTCAGGCCCATTTTCAGCACATAAATCTGAGACACTGCATATTTCCCAAGTTTATGGAGGATCTGAGATTAGCTAACTGCCAGCTCAGCAGGGGTCATTTTGCTTGGCTGTTGTTTTACAGCATTTCACATGCTGTCTCTCCACTGTTCTGGTGCGGCACTGAGCAGGGCTGGGTTGTCTCTTCCTTTCTGCTATACACAGCTTCTGCTCCCCTCTCTCTCTCCCTCCTTCCATCCCTTCCTTCCTCCCTCTCCATGCCCCTCACTTCTGTGATCACAGTCCCAGTGTTCTGAGGTTCTCTGTTTGTGATGTGGTCCTAATCACTTCCTCTCACTCAGAGGCAGGGAGCTCCTCAGATCCACCAATCTCTCTGAGACAGACTCTGATCCTCCCCCACCCCCCTAGTCTTGGTCTGCTTTGTATGGTTTCCTATTTTACTTTGCTATTGCTCTGAGGAGTTTTGGCTGTCTATGACCTCTTTTGATAGCTGTTATCCAACTTTCCCAGCCACTCCCCAGAGACTGCAGCTGACTGTGCCCGTGTGTCACCTGCCCCCATCCAGCAAAATGGAAAAATTTTCAGTTACATTATTGTGAGTTACAATTCTGACTGCAGACATTATCTCAAGTGGGACTCAGTGTTGTTATAGACTTTCTTCTACCTGCTCCCCTCCTTCCCTTACTTACCGGGTATTTTACAAAGATGCCATTTCCAATTCCGGCTTCTGAGGACAGTCACTTCATCAACAGGAACTTACTTGTCAGTTCATATTTTTCACATTTAATATCCTGATAGTTTCTATTTTTATAAGTATTGCCACAAGTTGTCTTACACACTCACTCTTTATTTTCCTGTGAATATATTACCTGGAAGTGGATGTGCTGAATTGTCTGACCTTTTAATTTTTACTTCCATTACTATATGGTTACTGCTCCCTCCAGATCTCAGTATAGGAATTGAGCTATGATGGGTCAGTTTGATTGTTCATGTGACTGGGCTGTGTCAGTTCAGTGTGTCTGTGAAGATAGTTCCAGAGCTGCTAAGGGACAAGATCTTCCCTGAATGTGGGCACGATTCGCTAGCATGGACAAGCTCTCTCTCTCTCTCTCTCTCTCTCTCTCTCTCTCTCTCTCTCTCTCTCCTCCCCCCCCTCTTTTTCCTGCCCCCCCCCCCCGCCTCCGCCTTCCCCTCTACATAAAGTGATCACCTTTGGCCATGTAAGCCTTTCCACTGGTATGTCCTATCTCTCCACAGCCCAGAAACAACAGGGCTGCTTACCATGCTTGACTCCTATAGTTGAGCACATATTTCTCCTTGTAAGTTGTTTCTCCCAGACAAGCGTCACAACAACAGAAAGTCTGACTAACACACATGCTTATACACTTTGAGATTTTTTTTCCTTTACTCTCCTGCTGCTAGTGTTCTTTAACTCAGAGAGAACGTCTGAGTTCTGTGTATACTTTTGAGTTGAGTAAAGATGAATCTGCACTATTTATTTTTGGTATTGAGGATCATATCTAGGACTGCACACTTCTTGTGTAATCCCTGCACTGTTGAGATATATCAGCATCCCTCTGTGTTTCCTTCTTATGTTGATGCTGATGCAGGCTCATGCTGTGTTTTCCAGGTTGGCCTTAGTCTCTCTCTCCTCTCTCTCTGTCTCTCTGTCTCTGTCTCTCTCTCTGAAAGCAGTCCTTGAGTTTACACTCCTTCTGCTCCAGACTCCCAAGTAGAAACTTTGACATTTTAGCTTGGCAATGCTCCTTGGGCCTTTGGTAAAAAAATTCTAGACAGCTTTATAATTCCAATGATTAAAAGATAAATCATGAAAAGAGCTACCGTAACTCTTCTTTTGAGATGAATCCTGTGTAACTAAGATTAGTCTGGAAATTGCTATGTAGCCCAGGCTAGCCAGTCCTCTGTCAGTTCCCCACAGTTGAGATACAGACTCATTCCACTGTACTTGAATGCTATTTATGTTTTGTATTATTCAAATTATAATTTATATTTGCCCATTTCCATTCCTCTCTCCAAACCCTTCCACTTTCACACACTCCTCTCCATTCTTTAATTCCATGGCCTCCTTTTCCCAGTAATTTTTATTGTATCATGCCTGTCTGTCTGCCTATCTATTTCTATTTTTTCCTGAATATAGCCTGATCAATTCATATTCATATAATTCATATATGTTCAGCGAGACCAGTTTTAACCCAGGCTTTTTCAGACGCAGGCCAGCTGGCCTTGGTGAGTTCCCGATAGAACATCCCCATTGTCTCAGTGTGTGGGTGCACCCCTCGCGGTCTTGAGTTCCTTGCTCGTGCTCTCTCTCCTGCTCCTGATTTGGACCTTGAGATTTCAGTCTGGTGCTCCAATGTGGGTGTCTGTCTCTGTCTCCTTTCATCGCCTGATGAAGGTTAATATTCAGGAGGATGCCTATAGGTTTTTCTTTGGGTTCTCCTTCTTATTTAGCTTCTCTAAGAACCCGAACTATAGGCTCAATGTCCTTTATTTATGACTAGAAACCAAATATGAGTGAGTACATCCCATGTTCCTCTTTTTGGGTCTGG
>NW_026067967.1:2018062-2117698 GCF_014885135.2 Alexandromys fortis | reverse complement strand
GTTGTGGAGAAAGGGGTACACTCATCCATTGCTGGTGGGAATGCAAACTTGTGCAACCACTCTGGAAAGCAGTGTGGAGGTTTCTCAGGAAATTCGGGATCAACCTACCCATGGACCCAGCAATACCACTCTTGGGAATATACCCAAGAGAGGCCTTATCATACAACAAAAGTATAAGCTCTACTATGTTCATAGCAGCAGTGTTTGTAATATCCAGAACCTGGAAACAACCTAGATGCCCTTCAATATAAGAATGGATGAAGAAAGTATGAAATAATTTTTAAGACACTTCCTTGGACATCATGCCTAGTTAAGGACTTGGCTTAAGAGAGTTTCTAAGGCTTAGCGTTTAGTAGGCCTACTAGATTTGCATTTTTTCTTGTATTTGACTTGATTTATAATCGATGTTTCATTTTTAAAACCGTTTCATGATCTGCTCACTTCAATGCCTTCAAGGATTCTAGAGAAAAGTGAGAGTAAAAGGAATTGAAAATATGAGCAATAGTGTCTTTGCAAGAAAAGAAGACAGCACAGTCCTTCCCCCAAATTGGGCCATACTTTAAACCATGTTATTTCAAAAGAAATGACTTTTAAAGAATTAATCTCTTCATAATTTTATTAAAAAGCCAGTGAGTTAATTGAATGCAAATTCTAAAGCAGGTATAGTAGCATGATAGTTTACTAAGCACAATAAAAATGCATATTAGAAGATATTGTATCTTAAGCTAGTACAGTGATTGATAACACAGCAGACAGGTAATAAATGTCTGACAGACAACAGACTAAAGCTGATATATGGTTAATCTTCTGGTGCACTCAATATATCTGAGTAGATACATTGGGGATTATGGGCTACTAGAAGAAACTCATTTATTACACCTGTTCTAAGAGTTTTTTGGCATTAAAACCATAAATGGTATGTGGAGGATATATTTCTTGCCAGTTGGTAATTTTATTATTCCTTTTTATTCACGTAAACATGACTGTCCCCTCTCTTCTGAGCCCCTGTGCCAATTTCGTTCTCAGTCAATTAGCACTTCATTGTAATATATATCTTCATTTATTAACGTACAGTCCATGACCTAATGCAGAGTTTCAACTCTTTTAGATTGACAACATTCACATTCTGATTACCTCTCTATCTGTCTCCTTTTCTCTATGTCTCTCTTTCTGTCTCTCTTTTGCTCAACTGTTCTTTCACTCTCTCATTTAGGTCTCCATGTTCCCTTCCTTCCTTCCTTCCTTCCTTCCTTCCTTCCTTCCTTCCTTCCTTCCTTCCTTCCTTCCTTCCTTCCTTTTACTTAGTTTTTAGAGACTGGGTTTCTCTGTAGCTTTGGAGCATGTCTTGGAACTTGCTCTTGTACACAGGACTGGCCTTGAACTCACAGAGATCCATCTGCCTCTGCTTCCTGAGTGCTGGAATTAAAGAAGCGTGCCACCACTGCCCGGCTCTCTTTCATTGTTACTGAGATAAAAATTCCAGGACGGTCAGACAACCGGGGCTCCACAGAGAAACCCTGTCTCCAAAACCAAACCAAACCAAACCACGACCACAACAAAATTTCTTTGCATAAGGCATAGGTTCCTGCTAAAAGAAGATAATGCAGATCCATCCAGACTACTGCAAGAGTAATCAGGTTCCTTCTTTCATCTCTGCCCTCCTCTCCCCTGACTTGATCTTGATCAGCTGTGTTCTCATCTTGATAGTCATGACACCTGTAGATACTTGCTAAATGACCTCAGTTCATCTTTAAACTTACGTTTTCAATCCTTACTATGCTCTTTTAGGGCTCTCTCCTCTGTTCTTTGTTTTATTTTTACTACTTCTCCACGATGCTGACAATTCATAAGGAAGTCATCTTCCTATATAGAGCAACATAGACTTATGTACTCCGCAGACATGAAAGATGACGAGTGTGTATCTGGTTTATGTTCCTGGGGCCGGGTCTTGGTGAGATAGCTCACTGGCAGTAATGTATTAAAGTTTGACATCTGAGATCAGGGAGCTGAAATAAATAAGGCCCTAAGTTTCTTTCGGGTGGCAGTTTACGGAAAATGATGTATGTTGTCAAGACAATTGTATCTGGAAGAAGACCAGGGCAATAAGTGGAAAATGTGGTTCTGAGTTGCTGAGACATTGAAATAGAAGGACCGTCTGAAGTATCTAATGTAATATACAGTCCCGAGATTTAGGGAGATGATGAGCCAGTCTATTAAGGTTCTCACTCAAGATATTCAGCAAAAGCTTCCTTGACAACTTTTGCATAGTGCATTCCTTTGGAAAGCCTCTCTGTCATCTGTGGTTCAGTATTAGGAGTTATGAAAAAAAAACAGATGAGGAATCTGTGCATTTAGCTGTGCACAGTAAAGAAGATAGAAACAGGAAGAGGGTAGAGCTTGTCTGGCACCAGGAAGTGTGACCACAGAGCCCAAGCACAGGAAGATATAGATGGGTTCAGCTGGTGCACTTACCACTTAGCCACAGTTATTTATTATAAATGAATAAAATTGCTTTGTTTATCTCTTCTCGTAGTTTCTGAATATTGCCAACAGCAACAAAAGCAGTTCCCTTATATTCTATCTAACATACGTACAATCAACTCATACAAACATTTTAAAAAGTGTAATGAGACGCAGTGTAAGGTTACAAGAGGGACCCCACAGCTGACAATAACTAGATAGCCAGGAACTAGAGGCTGGATAACCCAGAAACCTAGGATGGAGCCAAACAGGACTGTTTGGCTCAGTAAAATGGTTCCCAATGCTCTTCTTTATTCTTCTGTAATCCTATATCAGAGCCTAGCGTACTGGTCATCAGAGAGGTTCCTTCTAGCAACTGATTGGAGCAGATGTAGAGACTCACAGCCAAACATTGGTTGACACTCAGGGACCCAGTGGAAGAAGGGGAGAAAAAATTGAAGGAACCAGAGGGATCGAGGACACCATGAGAACAAGGCCAACGGAATCAGTTATGCAGGACTCATAGGGGCTCACAGAGACTAAAGCAACATCAAGGAGCGTTTACGGGTCTGAGCTAGGTCCTCTGCATATATGCTATGGTGGTGTGGCTTGGTGTTCTTGTGGTACTCGTGACAGCGGGGATCTGGGTTGTCCCTGACTCTATTGCCTGCTTTTCAGACTCCCTCTCTCCTACTGGGTTGCCTCATCCAGCCTTGATATGAGGGGATGTGCCTAGTCTTATTGTAACTTGTTCTTCCATCTTTGGTTGACATCCCTGCTGTTTGCTGAAGGGAGTGGATGGGGGTGTGGGGAGGTGGAGAGGAGGCACTGGAAGAAGAGGAGGGAGTGGAAACTGAGGTTGTAAATACATTTCTCTTAACTTTTCATTTTTCATTGACACATTAAAACACTGAGATGGCCTTCCCAACAAAAAGGTGGCGCTTTAAATTATACTAAAATCTTAGTATAGTAGTACTTGGATGCATAGGTTAGTAATTATTACCTTGCTTGACTGGCTTCAGACTGGATATACTCATGCTATCATGATTATAAAATGATCCAAGCAGAAGTTTGTAATTCTGTAATATGCAGCATAATCATGCAACCATCGTGTAATCAGATGACCGTTATCCAATGCATCAGAGATTTAGTTATGAAGAATGAAGCTTAACTGTACTCAAAGGTACATGTGTTCTTTATTTTGTTCAGTGTTTGGATTATTTACATAGTTCCCTTTCATTTGGGGGTGGGGGAGACGGTTCTAGGATGAGTGGTAGGATGGAGAGGAGAGAAAGGATAGAATGTTGACATCTAATGAACCCATATGAAAAGCATATAAGAATGCATTGTATTTTTGTTGCAACTTTTTCATAGGTATTTTATTGAAATGAAAATATTTTAAAATTTATATTTTGAGAATTTCATGTATGAGTATTTATGTCATGCTCACTATCTTCCTTTGAAGTCTTCATGTGCTCCCCCTTACTCTCACTCTCTTCCAATTTCATGGTCTCTATTATTATTATCACAACATGTTGTTTTATGTACATGTTTTAAGGCTGATTGCTTGGTGTGGGATGACTACTCTGAAACCTCATCTCTAAGGAAGGCTGACTCCATGACTCTCAGAAGTCATTAATTTTCTGTAGGTTTTTATCTAGGAGTGGGGCCTTAAGAGATGTATGCCCTCACACTAGCCATTGTCATTGTTCAGGTCTTGTTTAGGAAATTATTCAAAAAGAAATGTTTATATGATGGCTTTATTAGAAATTCATGACTTTCTGCTAGTTTTTACTGCATCTTCTAGTAGTCACCAACACAATTTGATCTATATTTCTCAATGGATTAATCTTAAACTGTATATTACCTTATTATTTATTTATCAAGAGACTATTTGCATCTTCATTATGTAGTTTGTAGTTTTTCTCTATTTTTCATTCTATTATTGGCATTTATACTTTATCCATGAGCAAAACAAATAAAAATTACTGCCTCTTTTGAGTTCATACTCTAGCAGAGTAGGGTGATACTGGCATAACATACAATGAAAACAATCAACGAATAAAGATTTTATAGTATGTGAGGAGACAATTGACAAGGGAGCCTAAGGCTGATAGAGATTGAAGTGACACAGAACAACTGTTCTCATATGGTAGTTCTAGTAGACATTCTAAAGAATGTGGAAATATATCAGACTTAAAATAAATAGGAATTATTTGTGTGGATATTTAGAGAAGGACCAGTCTAAATGCCTCACATGGGTGTGGCTTATCGATTTCGTAAATGCTCAGAGGACAATGAGACTGGGTGAGAATAGAAGAATAGTATAATATTGCATGTAGAAAGTGATGTTGAGGAAGGAATAGAGGGCCAGGGCATTTGGGAATTTGTTGCTGTTCAAGTAACCCTTTGTTCAGAGTAGAAGGCATATCCACCACAGGGACTTGTGCAGAGCATTGGTATGACCTACTGTGGGAATAGTCTCTAGAGGGAATGGGTAAAAGCAAATAGAATAGAGTCCACTGCAGAATCCAGGTTGGAATAGCAGTGGGGCAGAGCAAGACAGTAGCAAGGAAAGTGGGGCGAGGCGTTGGGATTCTCAATGTGTTTGAGGGTTAAAGCAAAAAACTGTGGAACCTTAGCTCGAATATGAAAGAAAGTGGTAAGGCAGGAGTGTCCTTGGGCTTTTCACGATGAGCATTGAGGAAGAAGTGGGCATCAGTAAATAAAGAGGTTACAAGCAGAGCAAGTTTGGACACGAGAAAGTTCTGGCATTCAAGTTTCTACAGGATGAGTTTGTAATGTCCACTGGTCAGATGTTAACGTGTGTGTGTGTGTGTGTGTGTGTGTGTGTGTGTGTGTGCATCTCCTATTTTTCAATAATAATATGGAGTGTTGGAAATCAGTTAATAATTCTTTTATGATCCATTTTCATCTTTGGAAATTTGAATCTTATTCTTAATGTAGAATTCTGTTTCTTCACACAAAGAATGAATGCCGAATTTATCTCATCATTGGAATATACAATAACTTAGTTGAATCTAGCTATTTAGTCTTATACTAGACACATTCTATCCTATCAATTAATAAACATGTATTTGGGTTACTTTGAACAAGGAAACCATAGCATTCTGATTAGTATTTCTACTCTGGTCTTAGTGACAAAGGTATTACACCATCTCATTGCTGTTTGCTCCTTCATTTTACAGCTAAAAGCAGGGACACAGACATTTTTCGGCTAAAGAAGTTGTTTCTCATGTCGTTGCCTAATGTATAAGCACTTTCTTTGTATATCACTGTGAGTGAATATTTCACTGGGGCAGTTGCTAATGCTTAAATATAAATCATATACATACATCACTGTGTTTTTTCCTCTCCTTGCATATGCTTCCACCACTAGCCAATGAAGATTAAATAGCTAACACGTAGAAACACAGAAGTATATGTACTTAACTTGTAAATAATTTATGACTCAAAGTTGACTTCTAAAGAAAAATTTTTAGATCGCAGGAGAACTAATACAGCATGGAAACTTTGGTAGATGGACATTATAGAATAGAGAGCAGATCCATGTTGGATTTGCTTCCAATAAACCATCTGGACTCATAACTACAGAGAGCTGGAAGCAGGAGAAGACTTAGGCATTTGGAACACTTGGGATAAGGCTGATGTGATGCACTCTGTGAGTATCAATTTAGTGATTTGTTAGAGTATCCCAATGAAGGCCATAAAAGCTTTAGTGCCGAGATAAAGACGTAGAAGCTATGAAAGCATCAAACATGATGTAAGCATCATAATGAGACAATGGATGATCTGAAATTCCACTCCAGTTTCTCTTCCATCTTAATAGTGCTTAATTTGCTCATTTTATAACTGAGGGAAATAGAGATATTTAATGAGTTGTTCCTTGTCAGAGAGACAGTTGGCAGAAGAATGGGGATTAGAACTCCTTATCTCTCCAGACTCCTCTCTTCCAAAATACTGTGAGTTTTCAGGGCTTAGTGTTTTGCAATGTTTTGTAATTATGGGAAGTTTAATAACTTCATTTTTTTTGAAAAAGCTGACCCCAGGTTTTTAAAATAGGAAAAGTTTTTTTGAAAAGTTAACTATTAATATTTTCTTTATCAGTTTTGGGTATGTGGCTCTTTCTTATTTGGCTTTCAAATTAAGATCAATATGTTGGTAAGACCTTCTGCTACATGGCCTTTAGAAGGACAAGACAGTGTAATAACTTGTGATCATGGTAAAACCGTTCTGGTGGAATATTTTAAACGTTGCATAAAGAGGTTATTTACTCATCACAGAGTTAAATAGTGATTGTCAGCCACATGTCAGATATGATGAAGATCTAGAGATGGAAAATCGAGTGAAATAGAACATCTGAATTTTAGAAGCTCTATAGCTAGTCAGAGTAGAAAACTCATGCAAATAAATTCTAGTCCTTCTATAATCATAGTAAACAAACAACTTTCTCTCTTAAAATCAGTATTGATGCAAATGTAAAAGGAAATAAGGAACGATAAAAAAATCTATGGAAGGACAGAGGGTTGTAGACAATTGGCAGCCGGAGCTAGGCACCAGCAGTAGGGCTATGAGGAGTTGAGATAAGGAAAGAAAGTGGGTTGACTTTCCTCTTAAATTCTATCTGCCTTTGCAGATAGAAATGATACCCAAAGCCTGATTGGTTACCATGGGAACTGGCATCCACTGATACACAGACTTCTGGTACCCATATCACGATGAGTCTTGGATGATTTCTAGATACCCACAGCAGCAGAAGCAGCAATATAAACTCACAGGCCAAAATAATGATATATGAGATTTAGTAGAATAAGCACTTCAGGAAAAAGAAAGGAAAAAACCATAGAGATTACAGATACTGTGTAAATCATGGGTGTTAGAGGGAAGAGAACTTCAGATAAACCAAAAAATATAACAAAAATTAATGGAAAATATTAGCATTGCAAGAAAGCTCTAATTTACCATATAAATTAGAGCCGGTCATTTGGTATTAAAAGTTAATATTTTAAACGAATATGCTGACTAAGATTAGTAATGGGGTGCATGTATCTGCTGGGAAAAACAGATTGTGTCACTGAAGAGATCAGAATTCTAGGAGGAAGCAGAGAAGCCAAAATTTTGCATGTGTGCATATGGCAAGGAGATGAAAGAGAACTGAATGCCAACATAGAGAAAACACGAGTTAGAGATACCAGGCTGGCTAGGTGTCTCAGCAAGGGCAGGCTCCTGCTGCTAAGCCTGAAGACCTAAGTTCCATTCCTGAACTTAAGTGAGAGATGGAAAGTACCAAGTAGTCCGATGACCGCTCCACGATGCACTCATACACACTCATGCACACAAGCACGCACACATATACATGCATGCACATACACTCACACATGGAGGCAGGAGAGAGAGACAGAGGGAGAGACAGACAGATACACAATAAGTAAAAAAATGTTTTGTCCTTTACAAAAGCAATTATGAAGAAAAAATTAGAAAGTATTTGAAGTGAAAAACCAGCTCCTGGTCATAGAAACAAGAACCAGAGTTAGATGACATCAAATCTGTTAACAGCAACACTGAGCACAAGGAAAGAAAATGATTAACAATTTCAAATTTCTCAAGGAAAATGTCAGGGCTGAAACTGCAGCTTGCAATCCATTTCTGCTCCTGGCAGATGGCGGCGTGCTCTCTGAGACAAGAGTCAGGTGGCTTATTCCAATGGTCAAATATAGAGTAACTGACTGACTGATAGACACACAGATGAAATTTGCTCAGAAAAGAATCTTACTGATGGAGAGTTCCTTTCAGGATGTATTTGGGTTAGGACTGCGTATGGTAAGCAAGCCTATAATTTGTGGATTAAGGAGAAATGTTTCATTAAGAACTGTCACGTAAGTTAGATAATTACTTTATTAAAAGAGATGTTTTAAATCAGAATTCTGGGAAAGATAGATCACCAACCCTTAGCCCATTTATCATTTCTCAGACAGCATACTCAACATAAGAAGAATGGATTTGCAGAGTCACATGAGATGCTATAGATCTCTTATAGATCTCATATTTGACAATTTCACCTTTGTGTTAGCACTGAATTTATGATTTTATGCATAACCTAATCATATGAAAGCACAAAGGAAATGTAAGTAATGTGTTTGATAAGGACAAATTTATACACACACACATACTTACGTATAAGCACCATTAAATAGAAATGGTAGAATAATTTAATTCAAAATTAGAGCTCAGAAATCTTTACTGCTGTGCCCTATCAAGATTAGAATGATGGACACAATATCCAATTCTTTTTAGTGGTAAGTTAGTATGTAGAGCATGAATTTATATATACAGTATATATGTATTTATGTATATATTAGTATATGTAATAATGTAGGCCTAGTGAAAAATCATATAAAATCTGAAAAAGAGATTAAGGTCCTATTTTTTATTAGATGATATGAGTGCCGATTAATTGTATCCATCTAAAAATATACAAATAAATTAATGAAAATAATAAACTTTATAAGGGAGCTAAGTGGAAGTCCCTAAAGAAAAATAAATTATATTTGTAAACATTAATAACAAATAACTAGAAGACATAATCTTAATCAGTAATACTTATAAAAAATTAAATCTGACTATACAGCAATGAGTCTATCAAAAATGTGTAAGAATGTTTATAAAAATTTAAATCCTTAAGAAGGATTAGGGATAAATAAATATAATATAATTAAATATCAAGTTCTTCTCTAGTTTATTTTTATATGCAATGACATTTGCAACCATCTGAATAGAACTTCTTTTGAAAATTGACAACCTCAAGTGTAATAAAACTTGATGTCAGGAACAGTTAAAATACTTACAAAGAAGAGTAAAGAAGGTGACACCACCAGGCATCAAATATTTTGAGAAGCTTATGCTAATCAAGATAATCTAGTATAAAGCATTTCTCTACTTTGAAACCTTTCATTAATTTGACATCTATCTATGCAATGAATTATAAGATTACCAGTTTACTTGGTTAATCAAGAATTGCTGACTTAGCACAACTTTTGTACTTTGTTATTGACGAAAGAGTTACACTCAATGAATATGGATTATGTCTCTTCCAGTTAATTCCTTGTTGTGCGGGGCCGCTTGTTTGTTCCCGACTGCTCAGCCCCAAAATAACCACACAGAAACTTTATTAATTACAACACTGCTTGGGCTATTAGCTTATTTTGCTTATTGGCTAACTCTTACATCTTAATTTAACCCATTTCCATTAATCTGTGTATCACCACATGGCTGTGTCTTACTGACAAAATTCCATCCACCTTCTGTCTCTGTTGGGACTGCATGGCTTCTCCTGACTCAGCCTTCTTTCTCCCAGCATTCAGCTTAGTTTTCCCTGCCTACCTCTATCCTGCCCTACACAGGCCGAAGACAATTTCTTTATTAATCAATGGTAATCACAGCATACAGAGGGGAATCCCACATCAGTTCCTCTAACAGAGGTTCTTAATTTGTGGGTCATGACCCCTTTGGGTGACACATATCTGATATCCTGCATATCAGATGTTTACATTATGATTCATAACAGTAGCAAAATTTCAGTTATGAAGTAACAATGAAATAATTTTATAGTTCAGGGTCACCACAACATGAGGAACTGTATTAAAGGGTTGCAGAAATAGGAAGGTTGAGAACCACTTTAGATTCTAAGAGTGTCTACAGTGAGTTATAATCCTGGCATTTTTTTTTTGAGATAAATATTTGGTAGCATGATATGTTGTTTACATGTTGGGCTAGTCTTTCCCTGAGAAAAGACTGTCAAGTCGTTAATGTAGTGACTGTATTCAGGCATTGATGTATTCTATGAATAATGAGTAAGCATGCATGGTACAGATCATGTTCTATTCAGGAATAAAAATGTGAGTATGACCTGGGTCCCCTTAACAAGCTCCTCACACTTTGATGCTGGAAGCAGAAATAGGTAAATACAGTAGTAGCATTATTAATATTGAAGAGTATGATTGACAGGCAATCTTCAGAGTTAAGGCAGAGCCAGGCAAAAGACAAAGAAGGCAAAATGTTTCATTGTGCTTCATGGTATCTATAACATACTTAACAAACATTCAAAATCCATCAAGTTGAATTTTAATTCACCAACTAAGTTTTATTTTATTTGGTCCATGAAGATTTAGGGGTCTTATATACCCAGCTCTTGGGCCAATATCAACAAATCTGTGCTTCTCTTTCCTTGTGTAGGCGAGTGGGTAGTATCTCCTTTTATGAAGATTTAATGACTATACACATATAATGATATTAGAGCATAGACATAATCATTTTTAAACAAGTTAGTTGCTATTGTCAACTAATTACAACCTAGAGTCACATGGGAAGGGAAGGATCTCAGTTGGAGAGTAGCTTCAATCGGATTTGCCTGTAGTATGCCTGTGAGGAATTGTCTGTGTTGATGACGGATGTGGGAGTGCCCATCCCACTGTGGATGGTTTTATCCCCAAGCTTTGGCTATGTGAGAAAGCTGAGCACTAACCAACGTGAGAGGCAGGACGCAGCATTTTTCAGTGGTTTCTGCTTTAGATTCTTGCTAGATCTAGTTCCTGCCTGACTTCCCTTAGTGATGGGCTCTTACCTGTAGTATAAGCAGACATAAAACCTGTATCTAATTGGTTTCTCAGCCCCTGGTGTTTATCTCAGCAATAGAAAACAAACTACACCATTGCTTGATACTTGACTTGATCTCCCACCATCCTGTCTACACAAATAAGTACAAAACTTTCCATCTACTGAAGACGTCTGCCTTGTGTGTACTTTTAATTAGTGTTTATTTAAGAATATACCCCTTACATTTTAATGGAGTGGATTTCAGACATGTCTCTCTGACTGTTTTATCATACAACCTTTGTGGGTTGCCATTGACAGTGAAATAATTTCTGTACTATGCCTTATGTACTTATTCCTTCTAAGGATTCAAAGGTCTACCCTATCCAACTATCCAGCCTTATTTCTTTCTTCTCTGCTCCCTGTTCCAAATCCTGCTTATATTATGCATAAATATTTAAAGAAGCCATATGTGACTATGTTCATTTATATTTATGCACCCATCCTCTCCTAAGCATATTCTTTCCTACTGCTATTCTGCAGCCCAGACTCTTCCTACTATATATAATTCTGTCTGCGTTTTTCCTGCTAAAGTCCTATGCATTGATTAGATCTTAGTTTAGCAGATGAGGTTTTCTTTTAACAAAACGAGTTTTGCTTTTACTTCTAAACTTTTGTTATTATAATTATTGTTTCCAAGGCATTGGTAAATAGACAAATGAATAGATGGATGGTAGAATGGATGACTGAGATGGATAAAAGGGAGGATAGGTTAATGATATGAGGATATGCTATAAACATACCTGGATTTCCTATGAATAAAAATGTTTAATATGTTATGCACATGTTGGAAGCACCAGTTTTTATTGTTTTGATATTAAACTTGAAATCACATAGTTTTGAAATTAGTAAATAAGTCAACCTCTTTTTGCAGAAATTCTTCTGGACTGGAGGAATGGCTCAGTGGTTAAAAACATACTACTTTTGTGGAGGAACAGATTTCAGTTCCCAACACCCACAGCAGGCAGGTCACAATCACCCATAACTCCAGTTCCAGGGGGCTTGACACTCTTCTGCCCCCTGTGGGCATTGGCATACCCAACACAGATACACATATGTAAATTAAAAAATTCATCTTAGCAAAAAGGGAGACCTGAGAGATGGCTCAGTGGCTGAGTGTGCACTGCTCTCGTAGGGGACCCCATTCCCAGCACTCATGTATGGCAGCCCCCACCTGTAGTGTCAGCTCCACGAGCCCACAAACTCACACCTCCCCACACAACATGTATACAAGTAAAATAAGTCTTCAAAGAACAAAATTTTCCCTTTATTTTTTAGTAAAATATTCTGGCTAATGTTGATTTTGAAATTAATCTAATTGAATTACCAACAGACCTTATCTGAGTTGAAACTGAGAATTCACTTAAATGATTGACTTTATTTTATGACTCTGATAATGGTTAGTATTCCCTAATATTTGTGCAGTTGAGTGAGTCTGTGGATTGACATATATAAATGGGTATAAAGAAGCAGTATAAGCTTCCCATCTGTTGGGAATATTGGAAAGGTTAATTGGTATTGTGATCAGGGTTTAACTCTAGCACTAAGAAGGCAGAGGCAGGTAGGTATCTCTGAGTTTGAGCCAGCCTGGTTTACAGAGAGAGTTCTATGATAGCCAGGGCTACATAGAGAGGCCCTGTCTTAGAACGACAACATAAACGGTGACAAAATAGTGCCTGTGATTTTTGTATGCTTGATGAAAAGATACTGTGCAATTACAGAATGCAGAGTAGACAATTACTCCAAAGGAAATGTGGTTATAATATCAGTGGCTGTAGTTATCTTAAAACTGTTTCAGAAAGGATAATCTTGAATTTTATTCCTAAGGTCCTATATTCAGTACAAATGTCTTACCCCAAGATATTGTGATGTATATATTTTCATTTGGTTAGATAAACACATGTATCACAAATAGAGTTCAGGGTTTCTGAGTTTAATGGCTAGACAAGATATAAGGAAAACGTATTTGTTTTTGTTCTCTTCTAATATACTGAATACCTCAATTTACTCAGAATTGAGCACTAATCATTTCCTACTTCTATCAGAAGCCTCACTAACGCTTTGAGGTAGAGCGTTTCGCACTAAGAAGATCCTGCTTGTATTTGGATAGCACGACTTGCATCAAATAGTCCTTGCAGATGACAAACACTGCACACTGTCTATGCTGTTTCTAAAAGCACTGGAATTGGGCGATATGGATTGCCATTGTGCTTGTTATTTACAGATATAGGAATGAAAAAAGAATTAACATTGTTAACTACCTCTACATTCTAGCATTGTGTTGTGGATATTTAGTAGTAGGAGAACTGTCTTCTATCATAGACTTGTTTCAGTCTCTGATAGCCAGTGATTCATGTGTGTGTTTTCTCTATTTGGAAGTAATTTGTGAGGACAGAGGCTATAATTCTCTTGTTTATGCCTTCCTTTCTATTACATGAGCACAAAGCTTGGAATATGGAAGTTCAGTTAAAATTGTTAAAGAATGGCATGTGTTCAGTCATGTTTAACCATTACTACTTTAAAAGGATAAAGCCAATAATCCTGACGATAGTTGGGAAAATTAAAAATAGCTTTAAATAAAGTAGCCATCAAAAGCACAAATCGTACGTATCTTTCTATAATAACTGCCTGAAGAAAACAATGTTAAAAATAATTTCTTACTACTCATAACTACACTCACACACACAACAATGACCACCTAAGGAAAACGATGTATTCTAATGAAACAAAACTCGTGACCAGGGAAGAAAATAAGGGGCCTGGAGCAGTGTGGTCAGAGGAGCTGGATAACAGTTTGCTACCTTACTCATTCCTATTATCCTGCCCACTCTATTCATCTTATCTCTGGTAAGAATTCAACTGGCAGACAGGCAACATACTAGGTGGAAAAAGATGCTGGATTTCTCTGCTCCTGAGTTGCCAAAATAGTAGACATGGGAGCAGCATAGAGAAAGAACTTCAGTATTCTGAATAGCAAACACTTTAAGTCTGGATGAATACGTGACTTCAGCACAGAATAAATCTGGTGAGTCCTGGCCCTGGACAACAACTCCCTGTAAGATATCTGGGGGTTTGTGGCTCTATTTAGCACTGTTGTCTCTACCAGCTAGAGCAGAGGGACCTAGCTTAAAACTTCACCCATTCAGAAAACACCCCCAAAGGGGTGTGCTTTAAGAGGAAGGCTACCCTAGTTTTATGACAAAACTCTGTTGGAGATGTTTGAGTTAATGAAGGCCTTGATAACATAAAGCTGTTCTTTCAGTCAATTAACTGCCTGCAGGAACAAATTTATCACTCTTGAAAAGAAGACAGGGTTCTACGCTCATGTCTAGCCATGCTACACAGCCGTGATAGTGAGGTTTCCATTTCTCAAATGTTTTCAACTAAATCTCAGTTGTTTAATTTTACCAATAAAGACTCAGGAGCCAGATGCTGGGGTGAAAGCCTGCTAGCTCAGAGAGGCAGAGAAAGCACCCAGCTGATTCTCCTTAACCGACCTTTCTCCTATGCTGTCTCAAACAAGACTCCTTCAACTCAGTGTCCCTCCCTTCTCCTTCCTGTGTGTCCATCTATCCATCCTCCTGAATCACTCTTACTCTCTATGGTTTTTATTCCTGTGTTCACTTCTTGTCAAATGCTTGCTTGCTCTGCCTCTTCACCTATGGTTGACTTTATTTAATCTTGTTTACAATATTTAAGCAGAAAGCTCTTGGATTAGCGATGTGTGCTAGGACTCATCCAGATAACAACTAGAGACAGGGTTGTTTTGTTTTGTTTTCAGTAATGAAGCAATCTCAGAGTTCACAGCATGGTCAAATATCCTGCAACAGGCAAAACAAAATACCCAAGAAAGTCAACCTAAAATAATCAATTATTTTGGCTCATGGTTTCCCAAGTTTCCACCTATAGCTCCGTGTCTCCGAATGTATAGTGATGCAGAGTATCACAGTGGAAGAAGGATCCAGGGAAAAGCTGCTGATCCCTTGGCAGCCAGGAAGTAGGAGGGTGTAGGGTTGGCCATGTCTCCTTTAAAGCCACGGCTACTGGGACCTACTTCTTCCAGCCAGGTTCCAGCTCCCATACTTTGCACTGCTTTTAATAGTGCCACCGGCTGGACATTAACCTTTCAATATTTGAAACTTGGTGGGTGAGGGGTGGGTATTAACTCCAATACAAAGATTGTCAAGTCTCCGTGGACTGGTCGGAAGAAGCATCAATAGAAACACATTACAGGGTTATGTGGATTAAAAAAGATGGCTCAAATACTACTATAATGCTGGGGTACATTTTATAATGATAAAGAGAGATTATGGCCAATTCCCTTGAACTTGCCCAGTTTCACCTGGTCAAGGAAGGTAAAGAACTGTGGGTAGTCTAAAGTGTAAGTGATTAAGTCACTAATCACGATCTAAGGATTAGAACGTGAGTTTAGTAGGAGGCACTCACAGAGATTCCCGCCTTCTCAACATTGAACTGTAGACCACTTTCATTCTTTTCTTCTGATTTCCTCATGTCAATTTCATGGATGGAATTCTTTGTCTTTTTCCACCTCAAAACTCCTTTGCTGTTTAGCCATCTTTCTCTTCCTCCCACGAAGTTCAATTTCAGATAAAATGTAGACCACATTAGCCTGTCTTGGTGGCCTTATCATATTCAACCATTCACTAGCTAGTTATTTGATAAATATTTATTGAGCCCCTAATGTATCCTGGGTATTTTTCTTTCCTTTATAGGATGAGGTGTGAGGTAGGGAACCACGTAGTTCACACTAACATAAAGCTCTGTAGTAGAGAATGAAATTGAATACCCGATCTCGCCTTGCTGGGTAACAGGCATGCATCTCACACTTTATCCTAAGCACTTTTGTGGATGTAAATGTGAATGCCAGGCATTAGGAAATGAGGTAAGAAAAAAATAGAGTATGTCAAGTAGTGTTGGATGCAATAGGAAAAGAAGTGAAAGAGGAATCGGGTATGCTTATAAGAAGTACAAGATCATTCTCAGAAAAGATGTTGCTTTTTCTGATCGAAAAAAGAAAGATATCACTTTTAAACAGATGGAAAAATTGTCTTGGGCAGAGAAGACACATAAAAAAGTGTGTGCCTGCTACGCATCGGAAGCAGATGGGATAGAGAGAGTTGGGAGGGACATGGTAGTTGCAGATGAAGATGCAGAGGTAGTGGGAAGTGACATCCTATAGGGTACTGAATATCTTTACTTGTTCTTGCAATGTCCCATGTATGAGATAGGCAAAAGGGAGGGGGGGCAAGTGAACAGAGAAGGGGAAAAAACCTTACACATTCTATGGTATGCATGGCTGCAAAGAGGAGATTAACTTTCTTGTCTGTTGTGATAGCTAACCAAGAATTATTCAAGTCAGACAGAAAAACATTTGCAGATTTATTGGCCTGCCCTTAGTGCTGGATTTATGTGTTAATGGCTTGTATATACTTTGCTAGTGTTCCTTTGAGTCATTCAGCAAGACAACCATTGAAATGTCTGCTTTGAAGTAGTCATATATCTACTGGATGACTATATAAAATAAATACCATGTCTTTTTGATTAATGAATAATAGACAAAACCAAGTATCCACTGATCTGGACAAAGGAATGTTTTCTTATTTTTTTCTGGTTCACATTATATTAAAGACAGGTGATCAATATTTGTAAAGGAAATGATTTTGTCTACAGTTTTTGTTATCATTTTTTTCTATCTTCAGGGGGTCTAGTAATTTTTCTAAGTGGTTGATTCTCACCAGGGCCATACAGAAACCTTTCCTTTATGGAGTAACTTTCTTTCCTTTTTATTAGTTCTTTGATACAGATGAGCTTGGAGATAAATCCTGGAGAAGGAAAGGAAGTTTACACTGTACAACATCTCCTTGGTGACGCAGTCATGTGCAGAGAGTGAATGGGCTAGGACAGGATCTTGAGAATGGTGAGAGTTTACAATAACCACTTAGAGGGCTGGCAAAGGAGCTGACTAGAGACAGCTAAAAGGGTTGGTGGGCAGTTCTGAAACCACAGCAATACGTGTTTACCTTCCTCTTATTCAGTGACAGCTCCCCTTCTCCTTCTGTTTGCCCTCTCTTCATTTATAGTTTGATCAGGAAGTGATTTTGCAGTAAATTTAAAGTCTATTTTAGGCAAGAAGAATAACAAAGTCTTGTTTTTCAAGCCACGAAGGTAAATTTGCTTTCAGTTTTATGCTCAAGTAGAATTAATTGGTATTCTTATAGAAACGCCACATGTTCATTCTTATAAAGTTGGAAAATCACAAAAGGACAGAACAGTATTTCTCACTGAGCAATGACTGCTGATGTGCTTTTGTTTATTTGGATGCTTTCCCCAAACACAGTTATGTGTACACTTCCTTACTTTAGAGTGGGGTTAATTGAATGCAAAATGTTTGCATGTTGCTCTTTTCCACTTCTTAAGGTATATAATTGTTCTTCTTTATATTTTCATAAATGCGGTTTGGTTATTGAAAAATTTAAAAATGAAAAAAGCGCAAGATGAAAATAGAAATTGCTTGTAATCCTACCGTGCTGAGATAATGACACAGCTGCTCAGGGTTCTGACAAGGGCTTCAACGTTACACTTCAGAGAACAGTTCCAGCCGCATTTCCACTAATATGTGGTCCCAGCTCTTCCTCTGCAGAGAATTTGAACAGCCTCTGCCATAACTGCATTTTGCCCAGAGAATTGCATATCAATACAACCAGTTTACACCCCTCGTGGCAGAGGTAATCTTTCTGTAAACACTCACAAACAGAATCAAGGACACAACAAAAAGATTATTCACCATGACCAAGTAAGCTTTATCCCAGAAATTCAGGTACATTTCAGCATATGTAAAGAGATAAATGTAATCCATCATATAAACAAACTGAAAGACAAAACCACCTGATCATCCCATTAGAGAAAGAAAGACCTTTAGCAAAAATCCAACACTTCTTCATAATAAAAATTCTGGACAGTTCAGGGTACAAGGAACATATCTCACCATAATGAAGGCAACTTACAACAGTCCCATAACCATCAACTTAGATGGAGAGAAACTCAAAGCAATTCAATAAAAATCAGAAACAAGACAAGGTTGCCCACTCTTTTCATATCTATTCCATATAGTAATTGAAGTCTTTAGCTAGAGGAATCAGACAATTGAAGGAGATCAAGATAATGCAAATTAGAAAGGAAGGAGTCAAACTATCTTTATTTGCAGATGATATGATAGAATACACAAATGTCCCTGAAAAGTGCACTGAAAATCTCCCACAGCTGATAAAAATTTTCAGCAAAGAAGCTAGATACAGAATTAACTCATAAAGATCAATAAATAACCTTCCTTTGTTCAAACAGCAAACAGGTTAAAAAAGAAATCAGGGAAACACCATTTTTCACAATAGCCTCAAATAATTATGTCATCTCATATGTGGATCCTAGCTTCTGGTTGTTATTTACATTAAAGTAGGAGTAAGTATGGATGGAGGCCAGGAAATTACAAATGTGCCCATGAGATGGGAGAAGTTCTCTAAGAGGAGGGTGGTGAGGATGATAGAATACATGTAGTCTGAAAGTAGAAAGGGGAATAATAATGGCAAACATGTGCAGCACGGATGGGAGCCAGGAGAGGGGGGGAGGAGCCTACTGCGGAAGGGGCAGTTCACAGAATTCACCCAGACCAAGACTATTCATTTAGATGATGTAATAAACATGAGGGTATGCCATTGAAGTTTTCTAATATTATTGTATCAGGACCTATCAACCTTTAGTGCCCATTAATACCCTTATAAAATCGGGGGCTCTAACATTTAGAGCACATATATCCATAACTGTTGCATCTTATTTACTAATATATAGTGGTCGTCATTATCTATTTTGGCTAATTTTGGCTAGTTTGAAATATACTTTATTCTTATAATAGCTGTGTTGATTTGTTTTTAGTTCTTATTTATTGGCAAGTTGACTTTTATGTTTTGATTATCAGTTATGGGTCTTTCTCAGTGCTGTTTGCTTCTTAGAAGTAGGAGACATTTTGGGCATCTTGTGTTTTATCCAGTAAGCTAGCTTGTAACTTTTAAGTGTAACGCCAAGATCATTAACGCTTATGGCTATTATTAAAAATAATTTTCCAGTTTCTAGAATTTGGGCAGAGTTATTTTCTGGTTGTGTAGGATATTGTTTGTTGTTTTCTTTTTCCTAATGAGTTAAAAATGAAAGAACATTTAATAAGATAGGGAGGGAAGAAGAGGAGGGTCTGTGAAGGCTTGATGGAGGGTGGATATGGTCAAAATGCATTGTACGGAAGCCTCATAGAATTGATCAAATATATGTTAATAAAACAATGCATATTAAAGATAAATCAGGATAAAATGTCAAAAGTTTCTTAATAAACAGGGAGACAGACAGAGTGAGCAAGAATATTATGGGAAGGCAAAGAGAGATTAGAAAAGGTATTTTGACTTTTTGCTTTGTGGGCAGATTTTTAATTAAAATTTCCTGCAAGATGACACAAAATAAGAATGTAGCTATATCCTAAAAATCTAGATAAGACTAAAGGAAACCCCAACATCTGTCTCTGAGTTTTTATTATTCATGCTTCATGACACATCAAAGCTGAACCATAGCATACAGTGTCTCACTCAGCCAAGAGCAGCAAATTTGCTCCTTACTGAAACGACCAAAGAACTAGGAGATGGGAAATCTGCGAGAAAACTAACAGCAGAAAGAGTGAATAAGTAAGGTTTGTCACATAAGTTCTTCTGACGTACCTCTGGGCTAAGAGTCTAGAGTTGGCTCCTCCAAGTAAACAATCATTCCGATTTTCCCTTGTCAAGAGGACGAGGGCAGAGCACTTGTCTTTCGTCTTCTTTTTCTCAATTGCCTTCAGCTCAAAATAGTCCTTATGTCAACATGACATATTTTAGAAAGGCAGACTCTGAACCTCAGCACACAGAATATTTTCTTCATTTATAGCAGTTCATCAAAAGAAATAAAAGTATTCGAGAAAGATACGTTTCATGGGATTCAGTAAACATTTATGTTTTAAATGTCTTTCTGTCAGTAACCATTGGTAAAGAAATGATTAAGCCCATAAAAGCTAAGATAAAGAGTGAACTGGTTGGAAGTGTGAACTTACGGCATCAAACAAGGGCAACCAGCTTCTAAAAATAGATAAATCTTTCATCAAGCTCATATTATGGGTTTATTTACAAAGACTTCATGTTTGATTTATTCATTGCTCCCAATACATTCTTGAAATTTTCATTTCAGTTCCTTGCAAAAACAATCACATCCTTAACGCAGTCTCTAGTATGAAAATAGGTCACTGTGATAGGTCTGTCAGAATACAAATGTATTAGGAATTGATATCTAGGGCTAAATCTGACTTGGTTAGGTTCTCATTGGGAAAATATTATAGAACAATTTGTCTTACCGTCAAATCTCTCTGTCTTGTGGAAAAGATTGCTATTCAGAACAGCCAGGCAAGCGGGGCTGGAAAAATCTTAGCCATGGGTCTATTAGAGTGTGATTATGCATTGTTAGAATATTTCATTGTTTTTCATAAGAAAGAAAATAAAGTAAGTTTTCTAATTCAAAAAAAATGTTATTCCTTGAAAGTTTGAAGTATTCTTATGTGGGTACTCCAGCGCACTGGGCTAAGCCCTGTTACTGTTAAGGTCTTGGAAACTGGCCTAGGAAGTTCTAAGATGAAGGTGACATTCGGTGAGGGGAAGAGGCTGTCACAAGAAGAGAGGTGAGGGGCATTCTAGACTTAGCAAACACTGAGGAAGCAGGAGTCAGATGGCAGTAGGCAATAAGCTGTGGGGACCCATGGGGAATGGTTGCATATCCAGTGGAAGGAAGTCATCCAACTGCTTATGCAGCTGCAGAATCTGGAAAGAATATTGCAGTTTGTGGTAGTTATCTATTAGAAGGGAATGGATTTTGCAATACTCTTCAAGGGTTTTAGTGGGAGACTGGAGTAAGCACCCAGAGTCAGGAGGCTGCCCCAACATCAAGGACAGGGCCCAGAAGGGTTTGTACCAGAGAGGAACTAGTGGGAGTAGGGGGAGGGGGCGGGTTCTAGAGGAAAAAATCACCACAGCCATCTTCCAGAGGAGTCTCACTGAGACATGGGAGTAGATGGCACAGCACGGGCTGGGTCACTGCATCTGTTCTGTTCTGAAATTTAGGAGTCCTGTGACTAAATTAATGAGAAGGAGATTCAGAACAGAAGATGGTCTGCAGAACTATCCCCTCTTTATTTAGGGGTCAAAGCATACATTGATGCTTAAGCACAAACATGAGCAGAATACACGGGAGTCTACCTGCTTACATTTTGTAGCCAATAATTGCTTTTTACTTTACTTGTTAATTTCAAGCCTAGAAACCATGGAGGTATAGTTGAGATGGTCTGATGTGAGGAATTCTTCACTTTATCTGATGTTGAACTTCTCTCTCTAGTTTAATAAAAAGAGCATTATAAAGGGTTATTGGTTGCCTTTGGTGCCTTGAGAAGATCATATTACACTTCTCCAAGTCTTACCTGTTCCCTGAGGTCCTGAGTGTGACTGTTTGAACCTTTATCTCTTTTTAGATTCTAGGAATTGGACCCAAAGCCTTGCATATACCAAGCATGTGCTCTCTCTTGCTGAGTTACATACCAGTCCCTGCTTCGAAAGTTTTTGAGAACAAATACAGCAAGGCAGAACATAGTTTTTGATTACACAAAAATTTCAGATTGAATGGAATTGCTCAAAAAGAGATTTGTTTGCCTCTCTTTACACATTTCTGAACATCAGTAACCATTTTCTTGTAAGGTCGTATAAGCAGTTCTCAAAGGTCTATAAGTCGATTGTGATGGAAAAGATAGAGTCAAGATTCAGAGTGAGATGAGGAATTTTCCTCAAAGCTTATTGTCCACAATGCTTCTGTTTCCTTGGCGAAATAGGGAGAGATAGAGATAGATAGATAGATAGATAGATAGATAGATAGATAGATAGATGATAGATAGATAGATAGATAGATAGATAGAGAATACAAATGTGCAGAGACATCATAAACTTTACCATACAACTTTAGACCTCTAGATTATTAATTGCTAACCCCTGTCTCTTTTCCTAGCTCTCTCCATTTTGTTTTCTCTTCCTTTATCCAGGCAAATTTTCACTGGCTTTTTGCTTATTTTTCTTTTCTGTAAACTGGTTTAGTAGTAATGATTATTGCTAACTATCTTTATAACATTCTTTATGATGTTGTAGAAATTGTTAGGATTAACATATCTATTCCTTTTTGTTTCAGAGAGTCCTGTTATTTTTTTTTAAATTGTTTGTTCTTCTCCTTAAAACCCAACCTTCCTTTTACTTCCAAACCATTACCTCCTAGTATCAGGCCATTCTTCAGCAACAAGGATCTCAGGAGCAACTGAACTGAATGATTTGTGTGCTTTTTCATGGAAATAGGGGTGGAAACGTACCAATGACTTCTCTTTACTTGAAAATACTTGCTTATGTTATGAAAGGGTAGGTAGGTGGCAGTAGAATGGAAACTTTGAATAAAATTCACAAGGAATTTAGTGAAAGAGAAAATAGTTTTGCTTGGATAGATAGGTGTGAGATCCTTTTTGTTGTGGTTTTTGAGACAGGGACATTCTACAGAGCCTTAGCTGTACCAGTATTCTCCGTGTAGACCAGGCAGGTCTTGAACTCACTGATATCTGCCTGCTTCTACCTCCCTAGTGCTGGATTTAAAGGAATCACCACTATATCCATCTTAGGGGTAAACTTTTAATGCCATTTATTCATTTACTTATTAATTTTTAAGTTATAAATTTATTCTTCCACATGAGCATGCAAGAAATCATATTAACTGAGACCCTACTCTGTGCTAGGTGTGGGGCCTAGAGCAGGCAACATAATATGTACAGGTCTCCCATGGGATTATTAACTACCAATGAGATGACAGCTCACAAATGACAAATTAAAACTCTTAAAATTATTTTTTTTGTTTTGTTTTTTTTGAGACATGGTTTCTCTGTGTAACAGCCCTGACTCTCCTGGAACCAGCTCTTGTAGACCAGGCTGGCCTTGATCTCACAGAGCTCTACCTCCCAAGTGCTGAGATTAAAGACATATGCCACCACTACCTGACATAAAACTCTTAATAAATATTAAGAGGTAAAAGTAGAGGGTTGTTTTGAAAGTCAACTGAAAAAGGAAACTGCTCTGTTCTCTGTTCTCTAAGAAAGAGCAGCTAGGTGATAGTTGTGATGGATCATTTTTAGAAATCTGAACTAAAAAAGATTCAATAATCTTTGATTTAAGGATTGTTTCCCTATGACACAGAACAATACCTTTTCCAAAAGCATTTGATTGCCCCTTTTTACCTAGTAGGCATTATACTGAAGAGTATATCCTTTTGAAGTAGTGGCCTTCATGTAACATACTTCAAGAAGTTCTCCACAGGAATACTTGTTTCTGAAACTACTATAAGGGCTAAGGTACATTGGCAGCTTCATGATTACATTCCTGGTTCTTGACTTGTACACTATGCTGTCATTCCCATGGTATGTCTTGTGATCAGTAGCACCTAGAACCCATTTTTCTTTCTTAACTGTAGGTTAGTATCTGTTGATCATCTCTTCACCATCCTCCCTTCCTTCCACCCCCCATCCTCTACTACCAATATTCTTCTCTCTACAAGGTCACTGTAGACAGAAGTTTCTGTCCCTTCCAGTTTCACAGTCATTCAGTCCCGAAGAATCACATAGAGGCTTATATTAATTATAAACCATTTAGCCTTTTAGCTCAGACTTATTATTAACTAGCTCTTACAATTTAACCCATATTAACCCAAATTAACCCATAATTCTTATCTATGTTTAACCACATGGCTTGATACTTTCTCATCTGTTTGTTGACTGTCATTTTGCCTTTTCTCTCCCCAGAATTCTCTTAGTCTGATTGCCCTGCAGACACTTTCTGCCTGGCTACTGACCAATCAGCATTTTATTAAACCAATATGAGTGACAAATCTTTACAGTGTACAAAAGCATTGTCCCACAGCAGTTCCCATTTTTCTTTTTAAAACAAGACCCCAAATTTATTTTCCTTTATCTTTTTTCCTGATCATTATAATAACGTATAACCAACACACTATACAAAAACAAGAGTCTATAATGAATCCTTTGGGAATGTGAGTTTTCTAGGTTATTTCCTGCTGATAACCTTATGGGAACCCAAAGAAGATTTAGGATTATGGTCAAGTCATGAGTAGAGTGTTCTTTGAGCCTGTTCTGGATGTAGAACTCAGAAGAATCTGCCACAGAGATGCTTGAAAATGTTGGATCATCTGGGCCATCTGTTGCTACTGGAGATTTTTCAGGGAGTCTTATTTGTTCAAACCTTATATTTCTTAACCAAGAATGAATCTGTAGCCTCTCATTTTCTGTGGAAACAAAAGCAACATTTTTTTCATGTATTTTGAAGTCAAGGCATATTCAAAATATATAGATAGGATTAATCCAGCAGCATTTATAATTAAATGTCTTTCAGCAGCTGTTGCTCCTTCCTCAGCAGTCAAACAATTTAAACACAACACAATAACATACAGTCTCCAGATACTCTGTGTGTTTTTCATCTTCATTTGACTTTTTTAAAAACTCTATTTCTTTTATTTTTATTTTTAATTTTTGGTTTTTGAGGCAGAGTTTCTATGTGCTTTTTGGCTGTCCTGGATCTCATTCTGTGGACAAGGCTGGCTTCAAACTCATAGCAAACCGCCTGCCTCTCCCTCTCAACCTCTCAAGTTTTGGGATTAAAGGCATGCACTACCATGCCCAACTACTCTATTTCTTTTTAAAAAAGAACTTTATGTATACTTATTCTTTTCTTTTCCAAGACTATGTATATATTTAAACTCACCATAAATTGTTTAGGGTGTTTTCCCCATCTCAATTTGTCTCTACTATATATTTCTATCTTCTTCTGACCACATAAGTCTCTAATCTGCTAAGTAATGTGGCTAGGATTAAAGCTGAGGCTTTGGCGACAGGCTCCACCTTTTCCTTTGATTCCAGATAGTCTAGCTTCATGGTGGAGGTACTGGCAAGATCCAGATTTATTGCCATAACTCTGTGGAGCTTCTAGGTACATGCCACCACCAAGAAACCTGATGCCAGCTGCTCATAAACACCATTTAAGTGTTTGGTAGTTGAGCCTCTTAAAAGAGTTGCCATGTGGTTTTTGCTGCTACTGCTGAGTCAGGAAGCCTTTCTAAAAGGAGCTGCACCTCTGCTTGCTGCCAGCAAACAGAGTCTATTGGAATAAAGGTGGTTATCAAGAAGCTGCACTCTTCTTGTTTGTCTAGAATCCTTTTCTAAGCTTTCTCAAGCTTTATGTGGAAATTCTTGCTAAAATTTTGGATGCCATTTGTAGATGAAAGTTTCTGCCCTGTTATAGCTATTCAGTACCATCGAAACACACAGAAGTTTATATTAATTATAAACTGTTTGGCCTATTAGTTCAGGTTTATTAACTAACTCTTACAACTTAAGTTAGCCCATAATTCTTGTCTATGTTTAGTCACATGGCTTGGTACGTTTGCTCAGTAAGGCATTCTCATCTTGCTTTCTTTGTGTCTTTGCCTTTCCTTTTCCCAGAAACGCTACTGACCAATCAGCATTTAATTAAACCAATATAAGTGACAAATATTTACAGTATACAAAAGCATTATCCACAGCAGGTCACCTTTTTGTAGATTATATATAAAAGAGATCTTGTGGTTCAGCTATGCTTGTTTTTTTTTTCCCCATTCAACATGAACTTCAGTTGCATCCTTGTCACAAATAACACAATTTATCCTTTCAATGGTCAGATTTATTTGCCACATTTTTCTTATCTATATACAGGCTGTTTCTATTTTCTTTAAAACTATTAGAAGAATGCTTGCCAAAAAATTCTCAGGATATGACAGGAAGGATTTGGGAGGAATATGAAGCCACAAATTAGGAAGCAAAAGCAAAATTACATGAAATATATCACACTAAAAAGCCTCTTCAAGGAAATAAGAATAATCAACAAAATTTAAGGATAACCTATAGAGTGAAAGATTTATGAAGCATACATCTGGCAAGGAGTTAATACTTAGAATATGGAAATAACTCAAATGATTCAATTAAAGCAGTAGAATGACTTAAAGGTGTGCAGTAGATCTAAGTAGAATTTTCTCAAAGGAATGTACAAATGGCTGCAAATATATTCAGTATCACTGATCATCAGGAACATGCAAATCAAAGCCACCAGGAGATATCACTTCACTCCAGGGACAAGGGATGTCAGTGCTGTAGAGAAGGGAAAAATGTTATTGGAAATGCAAGTCAGGCAGTCATTGAGGAAAACAGTGTAAAAAAATGAAAAACAGCCATCCCTTAAGATCAGCAACCCCATGTTTAGAGACATCTGCACTGTTCTATTCACTGCAGGGCTAATCAGGGTGAGCAAAAAGTAGAAATACTCTTTGCAAAGAAATACTCCCTCCAGGCAGAGGTAGGTCTTAGGAGAAAGAGCTGATGGTGAGGATGCTTGGTGGTCATGATGAGGAAGGTTGAGTTAATGAGTCTGGGGCGGGCAGGATGAGTTTGGAGGAGAGCAATGGCATTTGGGTTACTATTCATTTGTTCAACAAGCACTTACTGGGTACCTACTATGCTATACTGCTCTAGGTACTTGGAACATGGAAAGGAGCTAAACTGTCAAAAGCAAAAAAGAAAAACAAAAAAATAAAAGTGGTATATGTCCTTGAAGGGAAGAGAGACAACCAACACAATATTAACTATTTAGATTGTGTCGCTGATAAGGGGAGGTGATAAAGTAGGAACAGGGACTGTTGTGTGCTTGTTGAGTAGGCAGCAAGGGCAATGAGGACAGGCAGCTCCTATGAAGAAAATAACTTTAGAATAAAAATCTTAAGAAGTGAGGGGAATAGTCAGCTAGTGACAAAGGGCATATTGCAGGATGCAGGAACAAAACTTAAAGGTCGCAGAGGCAGGCTGGAGGACCTGTAACTCATAGCTGAGGGCTGGTGACATCAGAGCAGTGCTGAGAAGCTAGCTCCCAAAGGAATTTTGGGAGTCCCAGGGAATGAACTCAGGTCTTCAGGTTTGTTTCTTATCTACTAAGTGATCTCACCATTCATATCAAACAATTTGCCTGCTATGAGAAGGATGTATAGCAAAGTGGTTTGTTAAAAGTCTTAGAAGACAGATGTTGATGTCAGTTTGGAAACAGCAAGTGCGGAAACTGAATGTAATTGAATACCTGGAACTCAGAGTGAAAGCTCTGCCTCTCAGAACTGGGAGGATCTCAGATTCAAGAAGTTTGTTTTTTACTGGAGAGAAACGCCATGTTCTGAGAGCCTGGTGACCCAGGTCACAGGGGTAGTTATTGGTAGACCCGTGAGTAGAAGCCGCAAGTTCTAAATCTAAGTGCTTCCTTTAAGGGCTCCAGCGGCCCTGACTGTATCTGCCCATTAGCCCCATAGGCTCGCAGAGGGCCTGAGTACATATAGAGGGAGCCTAGGAGAGGGAGGACTTTTGGGCTTGCTTTTCACATAAGCTCTGTCATTAAAGACAAGAGCACCTGAAGGACACGCTCTTCTCACTCTCCCTGGAGAGCCCTTCTACCCTTCACGTGTTTGCAATGGCCTATTTAGGTTATAAACCCTTTCAGTTGGGAGTGTGCTGATTTGGTGGTTCACCCTGTGCTAAGATCTCCCTCGTCCTCTGCTAACCGCTCCTATTTGACTGATAATTGCGAGTCATCATATCATGCTAATGATATTAGTCCCTTAACTGAGATTCATTTTACCTGGCTCAGCAGGCAGTCTTGATGCCATAGCTCCCAGATGGGAGCCACGGGGCTGATAACCCACAAAAATGGGATCAGAATGGGCTTCCATGGGAAGAACACACAAGGAGGCTCACTTAACATTGGAGATTTAAGTTGAGAAGCTGCATTCTAAAACATTTACAGTAGGTCTTCATCAAAATTCTGAAAGGAGTGCAGTCAAATTGTGGCAAATTCTTTTTCACAAGCTCTCTTAGCACGTAGTTGGATAGTTAATACAAAATGCAGAAGAAGGTGGCATTTGGACTTTATCCGTCTTAGCCATGTGTGCTTATGAGGATTTCCTGTCATTTATTAAGAGCAGCACATTTGTTGGATCATTTATTCATAATTCAGAAACTATAAGATACAGGGAAAGGACTATGGGCTCCGAGGGTGGAGAATCTAGCTTGATTTCTATTTTATTGGCTAAGACGATCTTCCACTCAGTTTTGAGAATAAATTCGGAGGCCTTTAGTTAGCAGATAGTCCTTGTCTTTGGGGAAGACATTGCAAGAATTCCAAGGGTTGCAGGGCAGGAAGTGCAGCTAGCAAGAGATATTCATTATGATTCCTCTTACATGTGGGGATTCCTCTCAATATTATTGCCTTTCCACCACGGCCATAGCTTTTGCAGGAGTATGACAAGAAGACCAGCACACATTAATGTTTTTCTTCTTCACAATTTCATGCATAGGAATTTATGTACACTGTAGATCTTTTTTTTAAAAATTATTTACTTATTATGTATACAATATTCTGTCTGTGTGTATGTCTGCTGGCCAGAAGAGGGCACCAGACCTCTTTACAGGTGGTTGTGAGCCACCATGTGGTTGCTGGGAATTGAACTCAGGACCTTTGGAAGAGCAGGCAATGCTCTTAACCACTGAGCCATCTCTCCAGCCCTACACTGTAGATCTTAACAACCTTAACATCTCATCGGCACTCCTTATTTAGAACCCTTACCGTTTTACTGAAGGAAGCATTTTTAGTTTTTCTTGGCAATACCCACTTAATTACTGATACACATTGAGATGACTATTAAATAAATAAAAATAAAAAACAATATTATTTTATATATAGATGTATTTATTTACAATGTTTATATAACATATTTATTTACAATATTCATATATAGTAAATATATTTATGTAAATTTTATATCTTCTAAGTGATATTATAAATAAATAGAAAGAAATAAAAAACAATGAGACACCAAGAGAGTTGAATTATAACTGAGAAGGTTAAGTGACTACCAGGCAAGGAGCATGCCCAGTGTGGATTTGCTAGACAGGCTTTTTCACACATTAGGTGGGATGGGGCAAGGTGGTAAAAGATTTTATCATGTGGCTCATATGGACTGAAAGTCACAAATATTTATATATGTATCTATAAATACATTCATATACTTTTTCCATTGAATATTTTGGGCCATATGTGATCATGTGTAACTGAGACCAAGCAAAGGAAAAATACAGATAAGCAAGGGAACTACTGTGCTTACCATGGGACCTTTTGTGGGATACTTGGCTCCTTTGCATCAGCCTTCAGGAGAAAAGGAACATGCTGGCAACATGTCTCCTATATAGTCACGACTCGGACAAGCTCTGTAAAATTGCTCCTCTGGTTCCTGGACAAAACAGACATGCCTTTACTAGGTGCAAATCTCCATTACCAGCACTGTGAACAAAGTGCTCTGGCAATCCAGAGTTCAGTAAAGCCGCAGGCATCAGAGACAGTCTCGTGGAAGAGGCTGCTCTTGAGATGGATTTGGGAAGACGAGAAGAAGGTTTTCTAGATGTAGAGGGAAAGGAAAGGCCATCCAAACAAGGAGAAGTTAGCTGCAGTCTGGGGTTGACAGTTCAGCCGGAGGGATGGATGAGTACAGGCGATGAGAGCACAGTTAGCTTCATGAGGTTGTGAGGGCGAGTGCATGGCTTTACTTTCCATCCTGTTTACATTTATTTCCCTCACTGATTGCCAAGATGCACCTTCATGAAGATCAAAGCTGCGTTCTTTGCACATTTTAATGTGCAAACGTTTTTTTAGAATATGAAAGTGATCAATCTCAGTGAAATTTAATATGTTTCTGTGCCCGGTGTCATGCTAAGCCTTGGGGAAACTGTGTTAGTATAGACTTGAAGTTAACCTTTGGAATAATCACAAAACGATGGTAAGGTCATGACAGACACAGTGCTACAACGGAGGAGTAGGCCTTACACAAATGAAGAAGTATCATTTACGCAAGGGCTTAAATGACAAGAAGAGCTTTCAACTGTTTTTGATAATCATTTGTACTTTAAAGAGAACTTGTTGAACACAACGTGGGTGGCTTTGTGATCTCTGGGAGGCAGACTGAGCGACTGAGGTTTCTGCTTCATAACTGTGTTCTTGGCCAGCCTTGCCCTCAGAAAAAGAACACATTTCTGTAGCCCAAGAAAACATGTGAGAGTCAAGTCTATTCTCCAACCTCATTAGACAATGTATGTGCAGTTGATGTTTGATCTGTGATATCTGAATTATGCATGAGTGGCAGAGACGAGATGTTGTCATGATAAAATTTTAATTACTGTACATTGTGTTGCTGATGAGACAGCAAATTGAACATCACTGACAAGTTGTCTCAACAGTGAAATGTGTTTGATGAACTGTCCAGCCCACGGTGAGATAATGAATTATCCACCGTAAGTATAATTGTAAGTTCTGGGGGAAAAAAAAAAACCTGGAGAAAATTGAAGTTATGTAAGTGAACTTTAAAAGTTGTGTTTTGTTTTTGTTGAAGAACACAGGGCTCCCATGTGCTAGGTAAATACTCTGTCACTCACAGGGCTACATTTTTGTTTATGGCAGGAAATACATATGATGTCATTGAACTTAAAAGTTTAAAAAGGAATAGAATATTTTGACATTCACGAAGGGCGTGCACATCCTATTACCATTGTAGATTTCTCCATTTGGCTTTTGTTCAGCATTCACAGAATGGGAATGAACAGGCTTTGCTTACATACCTTCTTTCTAGGTCTTTCAAGTGCCTCCTCTAGACTCTCAGATCCAAAGCAGGTAAATGACTCTTCCAATGTCATGCTCTTTGAAGGTATAGCGTGGAGGTTCTAATACAAGTTGTCTGGTCTCAAGTCCATGGGTGTTTCCACAGTGAGAAACACTGCCCCTATTGAGTAGTGGTTTGTTCATGTTGAATGTGTCATTAGGACAAACTGTTATTGTTTATGGTTCCCATACCATATGAAAGGCTGTTATCGACAGCACTTTATATAGAGAGAAGGTGGAGAAGGCTGCATCCTATCTCACTGTCCCTCAGCTAACATATAGTTAGTTGTATTTATCAGTTTTTCTTAAATTGTTTATTTGAATTCCACATGGAAGATGCATAAACATATAGAATCTTAGGTGTCATTCCAGAAATATTCTGCTTTCTGGGAAAAGGGGTCAAACTTTAAATATATTATTTTATTTGTTCCTGTATAATTCAGAAATGTCCCAAGTCTTGGCTATGTGCAGAGTAACTTGTTTTCTGCCTGTATCACACGGTTTGCAAGGATATCTAGAGTCAAGGCTGAATTTCTGTTTTATGTCTTGGTTTTTAGATGTTTTACTCTGCAGAAACGGGCATACTAGGAAAGGACGAGTTTTAACCCTTCACTGTCACTGCTTCTCAAAGAGGTCAATGAACCACGTATTTAAGGATCACCTTGGGCTGCTAACTGGGATTGATTTCAGTAAAAGAACATTTTAAAATCACCACCAAGAATGCTAAAGAAGAAATGGCTTCTCCATAATTTATACAAGATAAAATGCACAGATCTTAAAAGCTTGGTTCAATGAACTTTGATACATGCATATCACTCATTTAACCTTCCACCAAACTTCTATCACACCTCAGAATTCACAGAAGAATTTTTGCACTTGCTTCACACATGCTCTTCAGGGCAGAATTTTTTCCTCCTTAGAGGTTAGTTGTGCCTCTTCTGGAGTTCCTTTGTAAACAGAATCTTTAATAGATACATGTCAAGCATCTATTTTGCACAGTATAATATTGTTGACATTTGTTCACGCTGTTGTGCACTTTGCTCGTTTTTACTGCCTATGGCTAAGTAGTATTACTGGTATATATTTGCACCAATCATAATCCAAAGTTACAGAGTGCTGAAGTCTGTAATCCTGAATATTGAAATTAATTGTTCTCTGAGGGTTGTATCAGTCTTTCCTTCTGCCATCTAGGATATTAGAACTTTCGGCTTGATGACCTTTGAACTTAAGGACTTATACTAGTGATCTATCCCTTGATTCTGTCAATATCCAAGTTCCAAGGTTTTTCAGGCTTTGGACGAGCTATGATAACGTCATCCTAGGGTCGGTTCAGTTTAAGGATGGATTAACAAGGTACTGCTTAGTGACCATGATTGCATGACTCAATTTCTCCAATACCTTCTTCCTCATACATCTATTTACTTATCTTATTGCTTCTATGTCTCTGAAAAACCCAATCTCATACAGACTTTATGTTGAGGAACTGTAGTGTCATTCCTGACTGCACTCCTTACAGCACAATGGAAGACATTTGAAGAACTTCCTCATGAAACTGTGACAGGTTAAATGTTTGTGACTAGGAAGGGCAGAAAGTGTAAGCTTTAAGTGTAAGCGATTACTACTTTTACGTTTTCTTTAGTGTGTTTGTGTGTGTGCATGTGAGTGTGTGCATGCTGAGGCACATGTGTGGAGCTCAGAGGACAGTTTGTAGTCAGTTTCTTCTTCTGCCATATATGTTCTAAAGATTGGATTCAACTTGTCAGGCTTAAGCCACAAGGCCTTTACTTATTGAGCCATCTTGTTGGTCTGATAAAAATTGATTATTGTTGAAAACAAAAACAATCACTTAATTTTAATGACCTCATAATAACCACACTTTTTAATGGACAGTCTAAACTTGAACATTTGTTGACCACAACTATTCTACAGGCAGACACACATCCATCAGGAGTTTTGAAGAACATAAACACAGAAAATGGTTTCAAGAATTCTGCCATGCTAGATTAGTCGGTTGCTCAGTGCCTCCTCTTACACATTCTACTGTGTGTCTTCAACAAGCTCTCTCATGAGAGAACGAAAAGAGCTGGAGAGACTTAGCAGCCTTCCCAATGCCACTTTGGTTGCGGCTGAGTCTCTGGTGTTACAAAAGAGATTAAGAGGTTCACTGCTGTGGGATGAAGATTATAAAACACTGAGGAACAGTTGTTTTATAATTGTCGCTTGGGGTAATGGACGTTGCTTTCAAAGGGTTTCCATCAGATATATAAAATACACGCTCCTGTTGGAGTACCGCCAGACCAAAACCATGGAAACTTTCATAATAGATACAGTGGCGGTGCCTTCTTTTACGTCTGCCTTCCATCAATTCCTAGACAAAATTCAAGTAAGGAAAAATTAAATAAGTTTTAAAAATATGGCTGCTAAAAACATAAGTGATTTACAAATTTCACAAAGAAACGGAAATTTAGGGCTCCATGATATTCATGTGTAGCCAACCTCTCTTTTGGCTTCAAATAGGTTGTAGGCAATGGAATTACCGCCGAAATAATGGATTCAATAAATGGTTTCAAATTCCATTTGTTGGTTTCATCGCCTTGGGCAATCACTTCTCCTATGCTTCAGTTCCCTGTGTATAAAGGGAAACATTGCTGAACTGATTTTATAATATATGCATCCCTACTGTATTGCTGGCTAGTGTAAAATTTCATTCCAGAATAAAAATTATTGTTTAAAGATATACAACAGAGGGGCTGGTAGGTTGGCTCAGCATAAAGAAGAACAAGGCAGTGACCTGAGATCAATCTCTGGACACATATAAATACTGAAGGAGAGAATAGACCCCACAAAATTGCCCTCTGAACTTCACATATATACTATGGCATATGTACCCAGAACAGATCATGGATACACACAATTATTAGAAAGATGGACAAATAAATATAATAAACTCAAGAGAACATTACTAGTGTAAACAAGATAACAATACTTATACAGTAATACACATCCATAAAACCAAAGTCAACAAAATTTACTCTAAAAAATATTTAATGCATACCCCTTGTCTAGTTAGAGCAGAATTTCTTATCCACTGCCATTTCCAGAAGTAACAATTTACTTGAATTGTTTGTCCAGGTCTAGGATTTGGTGCAGTCAGTTTACAATTCTGTTTCATTTCTCAGGGCTCTGACCTGAATCCACAGAGCAGCAGGCTGGCATGCCGGATTCTGGAGTAGGTAGTTGTATATGTATTTGTCGCATCCATACATTCTGTGGAGACACAGTGGCCTTGATCTTTGCTCACTGTAACTGATTCTTCTTGCCCCGCACATAAGTGTCTTCTTCCCATAATAATCTGCTTCCCAAATCTGGAGTGACCACTTTGGCTTCTCCATCCTCATTAGATCTCTGTACAGGGGCTGTTTTCTAGCAGCCATTGTCCTGCTTCTGAGAGGTATAATATTTTACATGAAATACTAATGTCCACAAACTGCCCCTTGCTTACACCCTACCCCCTTCAGCTTCAGACTTGAGAGTGCAAGCTCAGAGCTCCCCTGGCTCTGTAGCTTTAGGCTTAGGCTCTGCTCTGTTTACCACTATAGAGGCAGTCCCCTAAAGCTTCCTTCACAAACGTTTTAGCTTCCTAATGGATGCATCTTCATCACTGTGTCTTCAACAACTACACAGAACCTAAGAAATAATAGGAATACCATAAATATTTAAATAAGTGAGTAGATTGAATAAGCAGTTGAAACATGCAAATCCCCTTGCTTTATACTGCTTCCCTTCCCTTCCCTATGACTCTAAATCGGTTTGCTCTTATTCTTTCCTCTCATGGTGCCTTGGTCAAGATGGTGGATATGATTACAGCCCCCTTAGAAAGTAGCAGCCACCTCATTTCATAATCTTCCTTTGCTCTTTTCTCTCAGCTTGAACTCTTTTATCTTGGGGACAAAACACTGGCTGTATATACTCAGTGGTTTATATTAAATTTTATTTCCTGAGACCTTTGGGATTTTAGCATTTGGCATTCAAATTGCAACATTTTAACAAAAAAATAAATAAAAGTGAACAAAGCATCGTCACCCCAAAAGCCCTGTTCTTGCAATTGAAAAGACTTTAAAAAAAATTACAACACTTAATATTCTGTCGTAGGATTTAAAAGTTCTTTTTCAAAGTCAGGTAGCCTGATGGTGCTTGAATATTAGAGAAATGGAAAGAAAGAAGTGCTTAGGCAGAAGATGCAGCTAGAGCCTTTGCCCTAGATTCAATTCTTGTACCACAAAACAAAATAAAAACCATAAAGAACATTAGGAGGGCGTGCACACAATCTCGCTGCACACAAGCATTCATCCAGTTTTGTTGATTTCATCTTCTTCTTGTATGATGAAAACTTGCTACATGGTACAGAGATTTACTTAGAGGACCACCCAGGAGAACTTTTCATAGTACTCATTAACTTGGGATATATAACCGATATAACCGAATAATCTGTAGAGATAAAAATCCAAGTTCTCTTTCTATTTATATGCTGAAGGCTGTTTGTAGGCATCATCTCTGTTATTTAAAGAAACATGGCAAAGAAGTACCTCTTCTCACTTTCAGTCTAGAGGACTCTAACTCTAGAGGACTCCCCATGTCTCTGAAGGCCTCCATTCTCTTCATAGCATGTGTAATGTCTCAGCCTGATGCTCAAGGAGTGCTTTAAAAATGGGTGTGACCTTTTCAGCTTGCATTATTTCCAACATGGATATCATTAATTACTTTTTAATAATATATGTTTTCCTCTTTTCCCTAAGGCCTCTGAGCGGGTCTGAATTTTTGTTAAGACCTCTCTGCAGCAGATTCCACAGGTGTTTGGGCTCCAAACACCACAGGAGTTAGCCACTTTTGCACGTTCCCTGGTGCAGGTGGCTGGCTCTTTGGCTTCTTTTCTCCTGTGGGTTGTGGGCTTTCCCTGAACGCCCTTCTCAGGCTGCTGCCAAACTTCTGTCTGAAACCTGCACGGGCTTCTGCTGTTCTATGCAGCAGCAGTCAGTTTCACACTTCATCGTCATCTCAACTGTTGTCTCTGGCAGATTTGGTGAGACAATTGGGAATTCTTACAGGAAGGAATTAGTTAAAAGAGAGGTTTTTTTTTTCCCCAAGTTAAAAATGGGAAACGTTATGATGGAAAGAGTTAGGTCCCTGTACAATTATGCAATGCATGATTTAAAAATGGAACAATTAAATGAACTGATACTCAACTTAACATAGATTGACATAATATTAATTAACATTTTGATAATTTTTATTGTTGGTTTGATAATTCTTGATTTATCTCTAAAAAAGTTGCTTGATCTGAGTACCAAGATATAAGCCTTAGAAAAACTTATTAAAACAGATCGTAGAGGTATCCAAATCCATACAGAGGAATTTAAAGGAGAATCAATTTTAGCAGTGCATTATAAGGTTAGAGAGAAACAGTCAAAGGTTTTCAAACAATCAACTTAATATATCCAGTCACCTTACAGGAATTGCCAAATGACAGATACTCCCAAGGCTGTTTAAATGCCTACTGGAATCTTGTGAAAATGTTAGATTTAAGGAGACTCAAGGAAGTGAAAGTCTCATATGGCATTCATCTTTTGTAAAGCAGATGTTAACCTTGTGGTCTGGTTGTAATAGAATTTTCTCTCAAGACTGGAGAGTCTTGTTTACAGCAGTCTTGGAGCATGGTCCTCAATTACAATGGAGGATGTGATGGAAAGATGAGGCTAAGACCATTGAACAATGAAGTAGGGCTAGAGGTATGGGAATCTCCCAAGATCAACTTCTTGGAGATGGAGATTATGCTAATGTTCAAAAGCAATCTCTATTTAATGACCACACCCTGAATTTATGCTATGAAGCAACTCAAGCAATTGAATGCTTGAGACAGAATTGAAGTAGGAAAGAAAATTGAGTCTTTTACTAAAGTCATGCAGGGCTCAAAAGAAACCTTCACTAATTTCTTACGAAGATTAACTTCAGTGGTAAATAGAATGATACCTAATTCAGAAGCCAGACAAAGAATATTTGAATCTCTGGCTTTTGAAAATGCTCTTTCACAATACAACAGGAAAATTACGCCATTAAAGGCAAGATCAGCATCTTTGAAGGAATGGATCTGAGATACAATCAATATTGACCATGATGATGCTTGGATAGGAGATTTCGAGAGGTTTAAAGGAAAATTGAAATGTCAGTTGTTTCAATTGCAGTAAACAAGATCACCTAAAAAGGGATTGTAAAGAAGGCATTCCTAGAAACAATGCTTTTTGTAAGCATACTGCAAACAGAACTCCCTTCCCTTCTGGATTATGCGCAGAGACAGACAGATCTCTGTAAATTCAAGGCTACCTTGTGCTATACTAGATTGATCCAGTCTCAAAGAGAAACAGAGCCAAACAGTGGTGGCTCACACCTTTAATCCTAGTGCTTGGCAGTCACACGCCTTTAATTCCAACCTAGGGAAGTGAAAACAGAAAGGGATATGACCGTGTGCCAGCACTGCCTAGCCTATGTGGCTAACTAGTGGCTAGCTCCATCTTTTGATCTTCAGGCAAGCCTTATTTGTTAGAGCACAATCAAAATGTCACCACAAATTCTTTGAGGATTTTGTGCACTGTGCTTAAAATACGTTAACACCTTCCCATAACTCCTCTGAGTTTTATCTTGTCTTTCCTTCCTATCCAAATTTGTTCTCTCTCTTTCTTTCTTTCCCACAAATCCAAAATGTGATGCCCTATATTGTTAGGTGTAGGGCCGTATGCCCTTTTACTGGACCATGGTCAAAATGAACTAAAGAACACATCAAAAAGTTAAATACCATGATCAAGTCAGCTTTGTTCCAGAGATGCAGGGACATTTAAACACATAAAAATTGACAATTGTAATATAAATAAATAGACTCAAGGAAAAAAAATCATGTGTTCATCTCATTAGATGCAGAAGAAACTTGGAAAAAATTTAGTATTCATTCATGATAAAAGTCCTGGAGAATCTAGAAATACAGGGAGCATATATCAGTATATTAAAAGCAATGCATAGCACTCACATCCAACAGAATTTTAAATAGAGAGAAACTCAAGCATTTCCACTAAAATCAGCAGCAAGACAAGGATGTTCACAATTTTCATTCCTGTTCAATATAGTACTTGAACTCTTAGCTAAAATAACAAGACAGGTAAAGGAGATCAAAGAGGTACTAATAGGAAGGAAAGAAGTGAAACAAAGCATCTTTATTCGCAAATAGTATGATTCTTAGCATAGAAGACCACAAAGCCTTTTGAAAACTCCCACAGCTGCTAAGCATATTCAGCAAAGCAGTAGGATACAAAATTAACACAAGGAGACTTTATTTATTTATTTTGTGTGCTGTATGGGGGCATCCATATGACACAGAAGTCAGAGGATGAATTTTGGAGCTAGGTTCTCACATTTCATTAGGCCTAGAGGCAGGAACATTTTCACACTGAGCAATATTACCAGATCCCATGATATATACATGACATATGTATCATATCTCATTTGAAAATGAAGCTATATACCCAATATATGAAATGGGTGCCTTCATTTGATAAGACAGTAGAAAAGAAGTAGAACTTACTAAGATTGTGAAGTGAAAGAACAGAGATCAAACCACATCTACTTTTTTTTTCTTTCTCTCTCTATCTCTGTCTCTGTCTCTCTCTCTCACACACACAGACATTTTGAGACAGGGTCTCGTTGTTACAGTCCTGGCTGTCCTGGAACTCACTGGCTTCTAACTCACAGAGATTCCCCTGCCTCTGTTGTGATTAAAGCCATGTACCACCACTACCCAGCTCTCATTTCTCTCTCTCTCTCTCTCTCTCTCTCTCTCTCTCTCTCTCTCTCTCTCTCTCTCTCTCTCTCTNGAGCCTGTCCTGGCACTAGCTCTTGTAGACCAGGCTGGCCTCAAACTCACAGAGATCCGCCTGCCTCTGCCTCCCGAGTGCTGGGATTAAAGGCGTGCGCCACCACCGCCCGGTTTCTCATTTCTCTTAATAACTCTTTTGAATCTATTTTATAAGAACGTTCAACATCTTTTAATTCTTATGTTTGCCTGATATTTCATCATGAAGTAATGAACTATTAACTGTGAATGACCCTTTAATTTCATTTGTGGAAAATTAGTTTATTCTGAAATTGTGTGTGGGTATCCCTATTTTTATGCTAGGGAAAAAAGTAGGCATTGGGAGAAAGTAGATACATTTTCTGAAATTGATAAGTATAATTTTCTCACATTTAGGTATTTTCTAACACTTTAGAAAATCTTGGCCTTGTGCTTGACTCTGATTTTTATCCTGTTAGACACCTACAGGCTCGAGAGTCACTGATTTTAAAGTCCATAAGTTTTTTGAGTACCACAACAATATATATAGGTATATTCATACCCTAGTTGTTTTTAACTCAAAAAAATTAAGTGTGAAGCAAAACTGAATACAAAGTAATAGTGTTTGTTAGAAACTCAATGAAAATTACTTATTAAATCAAGTTAATACATAAAAAGAGATTACTCTGAAGAGCATCAGAATTTCAAATTTGAGGTTAAGAGTATCAGCCACCTATACCAGCCCTTGCATAATTGAAATTCTACTTAAGTAATGGGGTAACCCAATAGAACCCCCCCATCTATGAAATTCAACTTTAAAATCCTTACCTAGTGCTGGGAAAGCAGTCCAGATGTCAAGAGCACTTGATACTCTTACAGAGGACCCAGCTTGGTTCTTACCAACCACATGGCAGCTCATAACTCTTTGTAACTCAAGTGCCAAGGAATCTATCACACTCTTCTGGCTTCACTGAGGTGAGCTACTTAGGGTGAAGCTGGTAGCGTGATCTTTATGTCAGGTAAGAATGGATGTCTGTAATCTAGACCTGCTTGAAGATGAGATTAAAACAAATGATTTCTATTTTATGTATAAAGCACGTAAAAAATCCAGATTGGTTTAGTTATCATCATATAAAATCATCATATAAAAAATGTCAGATATTGACTATATAAAAGATAGTAAAATGGGGTAGTCGTAAATCAACTCCAGTGCAAGAATGGCTTGGATGACTCCTATGTCTTGGGTTTTCACAGAGTTGTTAGAGATCTGGGATAACACTGGGATTACATTTGTAAGGGTGGTTTTTGTTCTTTACTGCACCCTAAGTCTGCAGAGAGTCACAGTTAACAAATTAATTTCCTGTAATTCTCCTGTTTTCTGTGTTCCAACCCTGAAGGAGTCAACCATGAGGGTAGAGAGACTAAATTTATTACACTGGATTTTCTTTTTCATTTTTACTTACTCAGCTAAGATTAGTGTTGGCACTTAAAGTGAGTGTCTAAGAGTGAGCATAAAGGTCATGAGGCTGATTGAATTTCTATTCATTGGGCGGGGAAGAACTTTCTCCAACTTTAGGGTTAAAGGAAAGGTAGGAGACACAACAAAAATGCTAATGACTCCTGCTTATCTCACCAATAACGTAGAGGGTGAAGTTATTTAACCACAGTTACACAGATAGCAAGTATCTGACTACATGTGAGGGCTTTAACTGCCTCAATTAAAAAGTGGAATTGATCACAATGGTAGAGGATGCACTAAAGAGAAATCAAAGAAAATGCTGAAACAGATTTGATAGAAATGTTGCAAAAGCAAATAAAATACATTAAAAATTACAAATGTTAGGATCCATATATGAGAGAACATCCCTTTCTGAAGCTAGGTCACCTTCCTTAATGTAATACTTTCCAGATAAATCTATTTTTCTTTCATATATCATAGTGGTGTATTTTTATAGCTGACTAAAATTTCATTGTTTTATGTACTAACCACATTTTCATAATCCATCTATTTCAAAGCCTTTAGCCCCCAAGACGTGTTCTTGCTTCCCCCATGGAAAATCATTGACTGCAAATTTCTGTGATTCCTTCCTGGGATGTGTGCTCTATTCTATTGGGTTCTGTGTCTGTGTTTTTTGAGACTGTAACAGATATTATAATGTTTAGTTTATCTGTTATGTAAATGAGTTTTAGAAAAGTGTTATTTGTACTGATAATATTCAATGTAGTATAAAGAGTTTAAGATATCATATTTTAATATGCAGATATTATAAAATGAGGGATACTTTGAGATATAATTTATGGTTGTAAATATGTTTTGACTTAACTTTGTATAACTTAAAAATGTATGTAACCTGAATTCTAATTGGTCTTAATAAATAAAACCCAGAGTCAGATATTAAGGGGGTGAAAGCTGAAGGTCACTAGACAGACCTTTCACCTCTACCAATGCTCAGACCGATGGGGGAACCCTGCCCTCACACTGTCTCCTCAGACTTCGTCCTCTGACTGCAGGGGCAATCGTCAGATGGAAACTGTCTGCACCAAACTTCAGACTACCCTGAGCTCTTGTCTTCTTCCTCCTTTTATTCTTCTCTCCATCCAGCCATATCACTCCTGTCTCCACCTTTCTGGTGTTAGGATTAAAGGTGTGTAATCCCAGGTGCTGGGATCACATGTGACCTCTGTTTCTGTTTTAGAAAGAATCAGTCTTTTGTAGCCCAGGGTAGCCTTGAACTAACAGAGATCCATCTGCCTCTGTCCCTCGAGTCCTGGCATTAAATGTGTGCTACCCTCCCTGACTTCTAGTGGCTTAGCTTTGCACTCTGATTTTCAGGCAAAGTTTACATGTTAAAACACAAACAAAATATCACTACAAATGTATATTCTGGAGATGTAGCTTAGCCAAAGAATCCATGTGCTTAGCATGCATTTAAGATCCTGGGTTTCATTTCCAGTACTTCAAATACGAAAATGCATTTATTTAATCTAGTGTCAATAGTTGCTAATTAAAGTGATCTAAAGGAACTTAGCAATGAAGTACAGGGGTTGGAGAGTTGGCTCAGCTGTCAAGAGTGTTTGAAAGTCTTCTAGAAGACAGCAGTTTGGTTCTCAGCTCCAGGGGATCTGCCGCCCTGCAATCTGCAAAGGTACCCCCATGCCTCACACATGTACATGTAAGTAAAAAAAAAAAGAGAAATAGATACTGTAGTGTAATTTTTAATGCAAGCCTGGGAGATTAATGGTTGAAAATGGAAATAAATTCTAGTGCGAACTTGTATGTCTGAGAAGGCTGTTCTCCACGGTTAGCCAGAATGCAGTAACTTTCTGGAACTGTCAGAGAATGAGTGTAGCCCTCTGAATGCTCTTTTTTGAAGCAGACACTTTGAACTCCTCCATATGCAGTTTTTCAGGGTTTCTATAATGCTATGTTTGTTCTTTTACAAGTGCAAATCCCCATTTCAACAATCCAATTTTTTTATTTTTTTCACCAGTCATTCTCTGAATATCTACTTAACCCCACAGGGCTTAAGCACTTGCTGCTCACTATGTTAGCTAGTGGCTACATGCCTGAGTTCTCACACACATGAGATACAAAATATCTCAATTTCTTTAATCCCAATTACATGTAGACATATTATTTGGCAACATTTAAGCTCAATGTATGATTAAGCTAATTCAACTTGTTCCTTTTTACCTTTAGTATAATAACTAAGCTCCTGAAATTCAATTTATTATTGGCAATTATTGTACATATGTTTCTGTTTTCCATTGCAAAGGACAAGAGAGAGCAGATGTGTGTCCAATGATTTGCAAAGTAGACATACAGAAGTTCCCAAAATGTTCACTTTCTCATAAGGGGACAAATCACAGAAGATTTTTCAAAACTTAATTAAGTATAAAAGGTCATTGACCTGGATATTTTACTGACAGAGATTCACATCTCTCTTCTGAAACTTGCTTTGTAGCTGTGCTAAATCACGAGACGTAAACACAGGGACTCAGTTTTCCTTAACAAAATGGGGGAGCTGTGGCACAAATGTCCACCTTATAAGTATTTGAATGAAGCTGAATGAACTAATATTTGAAGAGTATCTAGCAAAGTTTTATTATAACCTTTAATAAACTATAGCTGCTCTCATGGTGTAACTATGTCATTTGTGGTAAAGGTGCTGGGCGTGATCTGTAAGTTCATGAATGTATTACAGTGACAAAGGTGGGGACAATGAGCTTAAGTCAGAAAAGGTATGGACACCCCACCTCAGACACATCCTAGAGGATAAGTACCAACTGGACAAAGAGGACAGTGTGCGTGGCAGTAGAAAACACTCGGGGTCATGAAGGATTCTAATCTTTCCTGCTTTCACAGTGAAATGTTCTACATAAGTCTGGGGCAAGATGGTATCTAGAATTACAGATTACACTAGAAAATCCGGTCTAGGACAACCTGTGCCGCTAGCAGTGAATTGAACACAGCATCAGAAGCCTTCCTTCACATTAACACTGATGGCAGAACTCAGCAGCCCACGCCCTACTTCAGAGAAAGACCCTGGTGCCAGGTAAAGAGATCACAGCGAATTAGATGCACTAAGTGAAGAAGGAACAGAAGCGGAGCAAATAGGCATTTCCAACACAGACGACGAAAGGAGTGAAAGGAACCAAAGCATGACCGAAGATGCTATTTTGAAATTGGTTTTTCTGCAGACCACATTGCATCACGGTGCATCTGTTGCCAAAAGTGAGCTGGACGGAAAATACAAATGCTCTTCATTTAAAGCCAGCCATTGGAAATGAAAGCAAACGCAGACAAAAGAATGAAAACACTTTAATGCTTATAGATAAGTACTATTTGGGGACGGTTTTAATAAGCAAATGTTTATTTTAGTTGCTTAGAATATTCCCCTGGATTCTACATACATAAATCTCAACCCACGTTTCCCAGTTGCCATAACAACTTGATGCATTTGTTCTCTTGTGTCATTTTTTATCACATCTTTTTTAAAAAAAAAAACTTTGGTTGCTAGGATAGCACAGTATAGTTGTTAAATTTATTCTATTCGCATTTTGTTCTACTTGAAACTGGTTATTTGCTTTTATTTTTCTCTAAAGAAGCTTATATTGCAAAAGTGTAATAAAGAAAATAGTGGCCTAAATTAGAATTCAAACTTGTATTAAAGATTTAATTATGTGCATTGATTTATGCCGGAATAGTGTAACGTCCGTGTGACACGTAAAATCTAGTTCCATTCAGAAGAGAGGAACCAATCTTTGCCAAATCAGGAAAAAGCATGGTGTGTATTGTAGATGAATCTCCAAGCGTGACGTCAACCAGGAAATGAATTAGGGATGTCAGGAAATACACCAAAAGCTGTCATTACTGGTTCTCTTATGAACCATGTTGATTCTTTAAAAGCCTGGCGCTTATTTATTACAATGAGGGAAAGTTTTGCTCAAACATCTCCACCCTGCGCTTCTCTGTTCCTGGGGAGGGGACTGAAGGAATTGCTTTCCAGATTGATCTTGAGGAGGAGAATTAGATCCTGGGGCAATATAAGCCTATTGATAAATGTGTATCCGTGTAGTCAATTGTTGGAGGAGGCTGCTTGTTCATCCTGGCCACCCAGAACTGAAATAATAACAAAGAAACTGTATTAATTAAATCACTGCTTGGCCCGTTAGCTCTAGCTTCTTATTGGCTAACTCTTACATATAATTTGACACATTTCTATTAGTTTGTTTATTGCCACATGACTGGCTTACCAGCTAAAGTTCCAGAATCTGTTTCTGGCATCTCCTTAACTCCTCCCTCTTTCTCCCCACATTCAGCCTAGCTTTCCCCGCCTTCCTCTATTCCCTGCACAGACCCAAGACAGTTCCTTTATTCTTTAACAAAGGGGAATCCCATATCAGTCGATTATTACTGTTTCTTTCTGTTTTTATTGTCCTTAGTAGTACTGTAATATCAATAAATTGTATCACATAAAAATAGTATTGCAAGCTTTGTTGAGGAACATGCAAGGTATAAAGGGAAAAACTATAAGACTGTGGCTAAGATAGTTGTTGAAACTCTGATAATGACTACCTGTAAAACCCATGGAAATTATTTGTCTGCTCATTTTTGGCTGAATAGCCATGGGAAGTAGGAATAAAAATAATTGACTTATTGATTTTTTAGTAAGATATGTAAGTATATGTGTGTGTATACACACACACACATTATTGATATAATTAATCTTGCTGAGAAAGTGAACTAAGTACCAGCATTTGTTGCTCTGCTTCCTGACTGAGGTTGGCAATGAGAGCTGCTGCCTCCAGCTCCTGCTACCCTGGCTGCCCTGCTATAAGGCACGTTGTACCTTCAGGTTGTGAGCCTACAGAAACCCTTTATCTAAAGTTGATTTTCCCAGTCTTTTCTCATAGTAACAAGAAAAGTAAGTAATACAATTAGGTATGAGTATTCAAAAGGCTCTGACTGTGCTCAGCATTTAAGATGCTGAACGCATCTTCCTTACTTCCTCTTTCTATATTTCCTTCCGTCAAAGGTCAATGAGAAAGGGCAAGGAGTGGGGGAGTTCTAACTGGAGCTACGAGGCTCGCTCTAGGGCAGCCGCTTCATGAGGAGCGTGTCTACTTTGGCCATCTCTCATCACTCCATCTGTCAACTCAGTAAAGCAGTAGAAAACCATTATATTGGGGTTACCTTGACTTTCGAGGAGTATTTGTGTTAGAACATTGACCTCATCACAGCCAAAATTTCATGGACTAAAATAATCTTCCTGTCAGAGTCTTTGTGGTCAGAACTGGAGCCAAATTTGTTTTCTTCAAGGATAATTGGGTAAAAATAATCTTTTACCTTTCTAAGCCTCAGTTTCCATACACAAGTAACAGTAATCAAAGCACATCAAACAACTACGGATAATTACCAATTTGCTGTTTGTTAATTATTACAAGACATAATGAATGCAAAATATTTCCAACGAATGTTTGTCTTTAATATGGACTGTTAAGGTTGACGATGGCATTGAATGGCCATCCAGCATTTTAGGATCGTAACTATGTCATCTGGTAACCAAGGCAGACTTCTGTTCCAGCGGGAAAGCAGAGTATTTCAGAACACACGAGTGCTCAGAACTGACTCTGCCCACACTGAATCACAGACTGAGGGCAGTGGGGCGAATGCTTGCTGTCCTCAGCCACCTGTGCATCCGAGTGCCCTGATACTCTGATAGGCTGGGTCCTGACTGGCCCCAGAGTGAATGCTGTGCTCTGTATTGAAGCGACAAGAGTCTTCACTTGAGAGAACAGGGAGACTGGAAGTGGCAGTGTCGCTGTGATCCGGTTCCTTCTCAGTGCCTAAAGCACTCTCCAATAACAAGCCAGAGCATGGGGGAAGATGCATGACTTTGGGAGGCCACTAGGGTGTCTTTTAGAACCTCTCTGCTGGAACAATGGAGCCATATAAATTTCAACCCACATCCTCTAGTTGCCATGGTAACTTGATGCACTTGCTTTGAAGTGTCTTTTGTGTCTTCTGACCCTTTTGCTTTCTTTTTTTATTTTTAATCATCAGGATTTTTACTTTGCCAGTAATTTCCTTAATGCGGCTGCGGCTTCTTAACCTCCTATTTCCCCACTCCTCCAATTTCTGAATATGCTGTCAAGGAGCAATTTAACACTAAACATAATAGCTGCATACATGTGTTCACACATGCCTGCTGTGCCTGTAAGTCAGCAAGTCAGCCTCCCTCCTGCCTACCAGCCTTCTTGCAGTCTCCCCCACCTCTCTCTCTCTCTCTCTCTCTCTCTCTCTCTCTCTCACACACACACACACACACACACACATCACAAAGGCAGACAATCGTCAGAAAACTGATATATTGCTAAAGCTGTTCAGTGCTTTAAAAACAGCTTGTGTGTCTTAAATAAAAAATTATTTCGTAAGTGGCTCCATTGTCAAACAATTAACTGCTTTGGCAGACTTTTAGCATTTGACACGTGGCAGCCTGAACAAAGAGTATGCTTGCCATTGCGTTCCTTTCCCTCCGTGGGTCACTTGAAAAATTTTAGATTATGAGGACAGTGTTTCAAGGTAAAGAGAACAAGGTGCTTCGGGTTTCATTTCAGAGACTGTCAGTCACTACTCCGTTCCTCAACTATGGACAGGTTTATCACACTAAACTCCATACTAAAATAGGCTCTCAAAATCGGAACATAGGCTCGCTTAAAAAATACTTGTACTGGCTGGATTGAGATAACATAGAGTATCTAGAATAAATCTGTTCAAGGTTTCATAGAGATTATAAACATTGATTCCTTCATGCAGGAAACTAGAAGTATGCGTCAAGGAATGGGCTACAGTTAACCTTTAACTTATTAGATGCATGTGTATTTTCTTCTTCTTTGTTCCCTTTTCCACATCAAAGAGTTGAGGCAACCATGCAAATGCAGACTCCTTTGCTATCTGTCACCTTACTGAATGCTGGAAATGTGAAACATGGATATGGAAGTGCAGAGGCTTTTTCTGGAAGTTGTCCCAGAAACCTGACATCTTGTGATGTTCAAGTTAGGCTCTAAGTGTCTGGGAGCGAACCTGGTTCAATATGTGAAATGAATAGGACATTTGTAATCTGCTCTTTATGAGATGAATAGGATATTTATAATCTGCTCTTATCTATGGTAGGTCAGCACTGACCACCGCGGCATAGGATCCCCCTTTTATGGAAGAAGGGAGTATATTCTCATATAAAATGTGTTTAAGCAGAGACATTCGCAATGCCAGAACGCATTTGAATGCAGGCATCTGGTTCTTGCTAATGTGTGAGTACTGTGTCTGCTTTGCAGTTGTAAAAAGTACTGAGAACTCAAGAATAATGGCAATGGGTTTTTGATCCTACTGCACGCACTGGCTTTGTGGGAGCCTAGGCAGTTTGGATGCTCACCTTACTAGACCTGGAAGGAGGTGGGTGGTCCTTGGACTTCCCACAGGGCAGGGAACCCTGATTGCTCTTTGGGCTGACAAGGGAGGGGGACTTGATTGGGGGAGGGGGAGGGAAATGGGAGGCGGTGGCGGGGAAGAGACAGAAATCTTTAATAAATAAATAAATAAAATAAAATAAAATAAAATAAAAAAAGAAAATTCAAAAAAAAAGGTAAGGAGACAGAAACAAAGTTACATTTAAAAAGAGCTACAGCCCTGTGAGGGGGAGGGGGGGCGACGCGACTGCTTTGTCCAGGTGTCAAGCCTTCCAGAGAGGAAGCCACAGAAGATTAAGGGAAATAGAAGGAGATCACAGGGGAAATTCCTGAAGGAGTAATTTCTATATTACGGTAATTTTACAACATAATTTCAAGTAATAAGACAAACAAGCATGAAAGAAGAGATTTTTTTTTTCATGATTGTGGCTAAAAGCAGGGAATTCTAGATGAAATTTCCTGGATTACATTCAATAATTTTCTATCATTGAGGAACACTCTCCCATCATATGCATAGATTCATTATCAAATAATGTTTCCTTGAATAATTGAAGAATTATCTGTTTGATTACACTTTTGAAAAAGGATGAGTTTTAGAATTGAATTAAACCAAATTAGAATCGTTCTTGCCTTTTGGGGGTAAGTAATTCGACCTCAGTAAGCTTTTGTTTCTTTATCTGAAGCAGAGGAACTGAATTCTGGTCTAGGTTCTGCAGTGAAACTCTAGGAAGTGTGGACAAGCTCTCTTGCTGTTAACTGGTCTCAGATGTAACGTGTGAAGAAGTGGTCTGTCTGTAGGTGGCACTCTCTAGGGTGTGGGTGCTAAAGTTCCTGACTGTATTCTCTTTTGTTCTGATGAGATCCCTATGTTTCTACAGCTAGGACGCTTATTTCCAGACTTCTTTCAAAGCTACAATGTAGACTGAATTAAAAATATCAGTTCCTGATGTAATCTATCTATCTATCTATCTATCCATCTATCTATCGTCTATCATCTATCTGTCTGTCTGTCTGTCTGTCTGTCTGTCTATCTATCATCTATCTATCTATCTTCTATCTATCTATCTATCTATCTATCTATCTATCTATCTATCTATCTATCTATCATCTATCTACATTGTCTATCTCTACATATCTGTCTGTCTGTATGTATATAGTGTTTCTTTCTAGCTGGAGAGATGGCTCACTCAGTAGTTAAGAGCATGTAGTGCTCTCGCTGAGGACCCAATCTTTGTTCTTATTCCCTATGTTGTCCTCTAGCTCCGGGGAGTCTGATGCCCTCTTCTGTCTCCTGTGAGTACTGCACTCACTTGGACACTCCCCTATCTCCCCAATGCATAATTAAAAATAAAATCTTTACAAACTATTTCCTTGCAACTGTTTCCCCACATTATTTATATTATGAGTCAGCTTAAAGTTGGCAAACACATGTCTTATTATGTAATGGATGTCTGTATTAATAGTGTATAGTCAAATAAATTAAGTCAATCACTAACTAAAAGGAACAGCTTGAGATACTGGGTTGAAAGAACTAGAGATGCTTCTGAGCAAAGGGCCTTCCAGAAGGAGTTAATGATGTGACGTCACCGAGAAAGTGGAGGGGCATAAAGACTATGAAAGCTAGCATTAGTGCAAATGGTGAGGATGGGGGCTCTTTGATGAGCTTCCTTATCAGTAGTTGGTAATGAAAAGCAGTGCTCAGTGGCGAAGGCAGAGTTCACAGATTAGCTGCCCATGCCAGCAGGAGCCAAGTATTGCATTATTTGGGGGCTTTTCATGTTAGTTCACATGCTGTTTTCAAATGTAAACTCACTGTCAAAGAACAAAATTTCAACAGAATTTATGTAAAAATCCAGTGGGCTTTTGTTGGCTGTGCATGTAGTGGTCTGCATTTCACCTGGAGAGAAGGGAAATGCTCTGGCAGGATGAACAGAGGGTCTGGACAGACAGAAAAAAAAAACGATGGAAGCAGAACTGGGTCAAATGTCAGGCCAGGGATCTCAAAGCTGTTTTCCATCTGTGAGCTAAGCACAGGGAACTTTGCAAATTGAGGTAAAGGAACAACCTTCCTCTGCTGGTGAGTCTCCTGCTTTGTTACAAGATTGGTTCCTGTTAGGGTTCTGCTTGATTATACTTACGTAGCCCAAGTGGTTTTGTGTCAGGTCTAGTGCAGCGGCTCAGCCAGAAACGATGACCTTTTGAGACCTTTACTCCTTATTGTGAGCACTTGAACATTCAAGAATTTCACATAACAGTAAGAGCACCCAAGTTAGCTCAGCAGCTCCAAATATCTGAGCATAGGATTGGGTCTCTTCACCACAGAAACACATATAAGTGAGCTGACTGCACCTGCTGGGTAGAGTGCTTACCTTGCTTTTGCTAAGGAAGCACTCCTTACTCCCAAACCTGTCCACACCTGCACCTGCAATAGCTTAACATTTCAGCATGCAGATCAGGAGATTTGAAATTAGCATGTGTCATAAGTACCTCAAATGCCCTGCCTTGCAACTTCTAAGCTTTGCGTGTGGATATCTAGTAGAGCTATGAGGCCCTCTTCTTTCTGAAATTATTTAGTATATTTAGATGAATATGTGTTATTCTTGTGCCTGTTGGGAGTGGGAAAAATTTAGTCTCAATCTCTCAGGCTTTTAAACATGATTTGTGTGGTTTTGTACATGCGAAGGCACATGTTTGACAACTTGTGGGAGTAGAGTCGGTTTTCTTTTCCTACCATGTGGGTTCTCATTAATGGTGCTTGGGCATCAGACAATACTTGAATCAGAGGTCATAAGGAAATCAGTTTGCTACTGATCTGGCATCTTATCCCCACTGGCTAACTTTCATAGTTTTGGAGGGTGGCACACATGCTATTGGGGGAGAAAAGTGGATTTCAGTTTTACCCATCATGAAACCTACAAGTAACGATAATGACCGGTCTGACAAGATATGGCCACAGCTTCAGTAATGTCAGGAATGTTATGAGAGCAACCAGTTAGTGTCTGATTCAATTTAAGGCCCATTCTACAGGTTGGAACTCATGTCTGGCACTGTTCCTGAGTCCAAGAACATAGGTTCTAGCAGAAATCCGAGTGCTATTATTCTGCTAAATAAACACAATATTAAACCAATTCCTAATAACTTATTGTACTCAGATGGTATTTAAGAAGACCCTCAAGTAGTGAACATGCAGAGAACAAGAGATTTCAGAGTGTTCATGCCTACATGGGGCGTCTACATCACAACTCATCTCACAAGGCTCAGTGATCATTACAGAAGAGGGGATGTCAAAAGTGTAAGAGCCGGAAGTGGTAGTTGAAGTGTAGTTGAAGTGGTAGTTGACTGTAGTTGATTATGGTGGAGTAATGTATTGAGGACACAGCAGAGCATTTGATAAATTAACTCACAGTGATTATGACTGCATGCGCATGACCTATGCAAGATAAAACCATCCCAAATCCTAGCATGGTGAAGGGATGTGGTCACAAAGTCTCACTCCCACCTCAGGCACTGGTGGCAATTGAGGGCTTCCGGGAGAGGGAGTCAGTTTTCTTTAAGCATGAGGTCCCTGAAAAGCTACCCATGACCCAGTAGATGTCCCTCATGGCCATGCTGACAGCATGAAGTGGATTCTTCATGTGGGTTAAAGAAAAAAAAATACATGAAATGGAGGGAATAGTGGTTAAAGGCATGAGGGAGGAATTGGAAGGGAGAATATAGGGGAGAGGAATTGATTAAAACATTATACCCATGTGTGAATTCTCAAATAATAAAACAAGAGAATTTATTTGTTTATTTGTTTATTTAGTGTGTGTGTGTATGTGTGTGCATGTACACGTGCATTACACAGTATGCTTGTGAAAGCCAGAGGATACCCGTAGAAGTCAGTTCTCTCCTTCCATGGCATGGAGCCCAAGGATGGAACTCAGGCTGTCAGGCTTGGCAGCGAGCATGCTTACCTGCTGAGCCATTCAACATACTCCTGCAGGCTTGGGCTGAAGTTGGTCATTCTTAAATCTGAAGTCAGTGAAAAATTAGAGAGAGGAACTGAGGAAGTGGGGAGAACAAGCTAGCTCTGTAACTATAAGCAAAGCACGTTTGCTTTCACTGCTGAGGACCATGATGGCACTTTCAGCGAAAAGAAAGTCTCTAGTGCTTGTGACCCACCTAAAATCCCCTACAATTACTATTGCCATTAAACTGGCCATCTGCAGAGTAGCATGTAAAGGCACCCCTCTTCTGGGCCATGGACTATACAAACAAGTTGGGGCGCCAACCTACTATATAAGTCATAAGAATGTGCCCATTAAATGATGAGACTTCCTGGAATCAAGATACTGATTAATTTTGGAATGTATGTGTGTATGAAATTCCATAAAGAAATGTATCAATTTGCCTGCTAAAATGCATCTGCTATATGAATCCATCATATGAAGTCCCAGCAGTGTGAACTGTACTGCAACCAGGTAAGTGGCTGTGTGCCATGAAAGGTCCATGAAAAGAGTTACAAAGCATGGTCTTCTGTCACACCATAGCATGGCTATTCCTGTGTCATGATCTCTTGGAACATACACTTACCTTTAAAATAGCCTTGCATTAGTTCATTGAGAACTTCATGATCTCTTGGAACATACACTTACCTTTAAAATAGCCTTGCATTAGTTCATTGAGAACTTCATGATCTCTTGGAACATATACTTACCTTTAAAGTAGCCTTGCATTAGTTCATTGAGAACTTCATGCAGTGCATTTTGGACATAGTCATTGTCTCCATGCTGCCCTCACTCACCAACATCTCTGCTCCCCATCCTTTCCGAGACTGGGGAAGGAGCTCCTAAGTATCATCATTTCATTGAGCCTAATATTTCGTTTTTAATAATTTTATGCATTTTGAGTACAATGTTTACATTATTTCTACCCCTACTTGTCCTTCGTCTAACTCTTCTGAGGTCCTTTCTCAGATTCATGGCTTCTTCATACAGTGAAGATCCTGGAAAACAGATTTAAGATGAAGTCAACACTTCTGTCTTTATCTTATTAACCATACTTACTAAGCCTTTACCAGGTCGGCAATTTACTTGGAACTAGTCCAATTTCAACATTCCCTGGTGGGAATGCTTTGGAATTTAAAAACGCAAGTGTGTCCCATTTTGTGTCTTCTCCTCAGGAAGAATATAAAAATGGGTTAAGTAGTACATCCATATTCTAAAATTGACATAAGCAACAGCTAATCTCCTTTATTCAGGTCTTGGGTATTTTAAGATACATGATAAAAACTTGAAAAACATTTAGTTTACATTGCATTAGTGAGTATACATCTTTAAAATTTTAATTTTATTTTCAGCTTACAGATTGTGGCAGACCAAAGGAAAATATTTCATGTGTTGAGCAAAATAAAGAAAACCAGTGTTTTGAGAATGAACCTGAAGAAAAGGCATGTGTAAGTATTGTCATCTTTGTTGCTATGCTTAGCACATTCCGTGTGGCCCATTTTCCAGAGATGCCATTACTCGGCGGGGTTCCAATAGCAGAGAATGGATAACATCATCTCAAGCTTTTGTCTGGCCCGCGTCTTGGCTGAACAGCGCTGAATGTGTGTCATTTTTGAGTAGTTACAGGTTTCACTCTGGGGATCTGTGTTTTACTGCTGTGGATTTAAGTCTCTGGGGATGATACAAACATTTGTATCATTGAAAAAGAGATCATTTCACATGTAGATTGTCATTTAAGCAATTTTTAAAAATTCATAGTAGACTAATTGTGCATTCAGGAAAGAAAGCCATCTGGTGGTGATGGCGCTGCTCTTTGAAGATGAAATGGGGTGTGGATGTCCACAAAGCACTCACGCATCTTTAGGCAGTAAACTTTGGTCTCTAAGACACTTTCAACAGTATTTGCCACGGTCTTCTGGATCTTGCTATCTTTCCTCCCTCCTTCTTTGTGATGGGCCTTGCATCTTAGGTACTGAATATGTATTAATTGGAGTTGGTCATCCCTTATCCTCTGCATTTTGACCAGCTGTAATAGCTTCTGTCTGCTGATAAAGGAAACTTACGCCTGGAAGAGTAAGAGCAGCACTGTCTGCATGTGTAAGATTAAATATTTAAAATATAGTTGGAAACTTTGTTTAGGAAAATTGAATAGGAGGCTCTCCTTTAGAACCTAAGATCCACAAATGGCTATACTCATTGCTATTACAAAATTATACAACGTATAAGGGGTAAATTCCACAAGGCCCCACCCCTAGTCAGGGTCTACTGAGAGGGGGAGAATCAGTTTTCTCCAGGGATTAAACAGGGTATCCAATTTCAAGTGGTCAGCCCTAAACTTAAGTACATACAAGGAACTGAGTAGGTGTTTACACACACAGACACACACACACATATATACATACACATGATGTGGGATTATCCTCTGTATGCTATGAATATGTTTTATTACCATTGGTTGATAAAGAAGCTGCTTTGGTCTATAGCAGGGCAGAATAAATCCAGGCTGGAAGAGATACATAGAAAGAGTAGGCAGAATCACCTAAGAAAGAGTAGGAGACACCATGTAGCTGCCAAAGGAGGCTGACACTATGTAGCTGCCTAAGAAGCAAGAGGTAACAAACCATGAGCCTCGTGGTAAGATATAAAATAATAGACATGGGTAAATTTAAAATGTAAGAGTTAGTTAATAAGAAACCTAAGCTAATAGGTCAAACGGTGCTGTGATTAACATAGTTTCTGTGTGATTATTCGGGTCTGAGCATCTGGGAAATGAAAGAACAGTCTCTGCCTACATGTACACACACATGTGTGCATATAATAACAATTTTGGAAGAAACGACCTTGAATTTGAGAGTGATTGGAAGCAACATGGGAGAACTGGAAATGATGTCAATACCATACGTGTATGAAATTCTAAAACAAATATTTTAAAAATTAAAAAGAAAGAAAACAAACTTTTGGACTTCCTGGCTGTTTCCAAAGATATTTGTGTTTTTCCTTCCTGAAGATGAAATCATCAAGCTTAAGTGGGAAACAAATGTTCCCGTTTGTCAGGAAGATGAATTAAATACATTCTGGACACATAATTGAGAGACTCTGGTGCTTCTATCATAGGGAAGCATCTAGCCTGCTACTTAAACTTGTATCCATCAGTTTCTTTTCTTTACAGAAGAATTAAAAGTTTTTAATAAGATACTGAATATCAACATATTTATTACTGCCTAATGAACAGTAAGTTTACAAATGCTGTTAAAATGAATCCCATGTTTGACATATTCTTGATGGGATATTTCTATTAAAATCTGTATAATAAAGTAAAAGGCATCATTAAGAACTTTAGGATTCTATTGATAGAGAAGTATTTTACTTCTTAATATGTTTCTTTTCTTTATTTTAATTTCATTTCTCCATGTTCTTTGAGCAATTTAAAATAATTGGGAACATTTTGAAGGGGTATGTTCTGTGTTTAAATAAGTCTGCTAAGTAAAAGATAAAGTTTAGAGATTTAATATTCCAGAATTCTGGTGAGAAAATTTGAGGATGTTTAATCAACTCCGGGGGAAAGGAACACACACACACACACACACACACACACACACACACACACTCAAAGAATGGGCAGCTCTTGATGACTAAGTAAATTAAGAGGTGATAAAAGGCCAATAGCAGAGATATTAAAAATGACAGTTGACAGATGGATAAACAGAGTAAGTTTAATCACAATATCTTAAGTTTGACGTAATAGAGGGTAGCACAATGAAATACCTGAGAGAAGATATGCATATTATGGAAAATTAACTGTAGTATCCAAATTATCTAAAGGACAGTATGAGAGAAAAGAAGATTACTACTTATTGGCTGGTGTATCCAACTTTGGACCTGTGGATTTCATTTGCCCTAGCATGGCTATAAATGTGACCTAACATAAAATCATAAACTAATTTAAAACATGAATTATTTTCTTCTGGTAACTCAGTTGCATTGTTCTGAAGCATCAATTTTATAGATGACAAAGTCATGTCACATGATCAAGAGGTTGGCCATCCGAATCTGGTAGGATTTTCATTCTTTGTTACAAGTAGTTATGTTACTTCAAGCAGAATAAATGATGTATCTCTTTATTTGTAAGTTGAGAAATGACCTATTGTGTGTGTACTGCAATCCTTTGTCAAGTACTTATATCAAGTAGCTAAAAGTTCTGGATATTTCATAATTTCAGAGATACAATTAAATGCTTCCTAAAATTGTTTTGTTTTAATATTTTTAATCACTAATTCTGTTGTGTGTGGCGATAAAGGCATCAATGGATACCTTACAAACACCACAATGAATGTGTGGGAAAGCCTGGCGTCTTTAAACAGTAGTGCATCGGTCACCAGGTCACGTGAAATTTGATTGCAGGGAACACATTAGTCCAGGAAGAGTCATGGTGGAGGCACAAGTTGTAGCCAAAACTCAAAAGACATGGACCATTTTCTCATATACTCACTGCCTAGATGTTTTTGGGCAAGTCACTCTACTTATCTTTTTCTAAATCTTAAGTAACAGAACTGATGAAATGAATTGTGACCTTTTTACATATTATATTTATATAACTGTGACAGAATATTGAATTAGTTTAGAGGATTTCATTGCTGCTTGTATTATTTTTTCTGTTGCTGTGATACAATAGCATGGCCAACAGAAAATCAGAGGGACAAGAGTTCATTTTGTCTTATGGTTCCAGAGAGAGAGAGTTTATGTTGGCTGGGAAGGTATAGCATTGTGACAGGATCAGGAAACCCACTGACCACATCGTTATCCATATAGAGGAGACAGAAGGAGGAAAAGGGAAAACACAAAATATGCAGTAAAGCTATATATCCTTAAGGCCTACCCGAGCTGATTTCCGACTTCCAGCAAGGGTCTCGCTCCTAAAGGGACCGTTAACTTCTTCCAAAATGCCACCAGCTGGAGACCAAGTATTCGGATATAGAAGACATTTCTCATATCAACCATTATATTTTGATTTCCTGGCTCTCCTAAGACCTGTAGCTATCTCCTAACTTCAAAAACTCCCATAACCTATTAGTCTCAATACTATTAAAAAAATCCAAAGTCTGCTATGACACCCTGTAAAATTAAAAACATACAAACAAAATAACAACAAATTTCATACAACGGCACAGAATATACATTCCCATTCTAGAAAGGGTGAATGTTAGCAAAACAAGGAAAGATTGGACCAAAACAAAACAGAAATCCAACAGCAATAGGAAAAATCACCAACCAAATCCTGTATCTCTGTTTCCGCTGTTTGGAACTTCAGTTTCAAAGGTTTAGAAGACTCTACCCTTCCAGCTTTGCTGCCTATAATACATACATCTCTTTCTTAGGTGGGTTCCATTTTCTGTATTCAGATCTTTTTTGGCAGATGTCACTTGGCTATGGAATCTCTAGCATCTATGGTAATCCAGGTTTCACCTTACTTTTTAGGGTAAGCAGCTTCATGCAGGAACCTTCCAGGGCCTGCTTGCAGGGACTCCGACACTTCCACCTATTGTCTGGTGTCATCTAACTCTTGGAAACTGTGTGGGAATAATCCACATCACCCTTGGTCTTGTATCTTTCATACCTCCAAAGCTAGTAGTACCCATGAAAGACAATGCTGCATTTGGATGCCAACTAGGGACACTTGTTCCCTTGGTAGCAGTTTTTTCTATGTGGAAGCAATTCCTTTTTAGGGTCAGGGAACTTTGTAGGCTTTGTCCTCCCAGTGGTTGGAAAGTTAGCTGGGTAGGGTTTCCCTCAGGCCATTCTTCCCATTGCAATGAGCATAGAAGGCTTCTCATTAACATTCCTAATCTTTTTATATGACTTCTCTGTAACATGAAGCTTTCAAATGCTCTTCACATCTCCAAATGTTATGTTTTAAACATTTATTCTTCCCCATGGTTTATGCTTTTTCGTTTTTTCTAGACCTATTTAGGATCAATATGTAATAGCCATGCCACAGATTCAATGTTATGCTGTCTTGAAATTTTCTCCACCAACAAAATTAAAAATTAGTTCATGACTTCTGAAATTAATCAAATTAGGCAAATCTTAGGACAGGGCAGAATACAGCAAGATTCTTTGTCAAAATATTACAGTAATAGCATTTGTCCAGTTGCTGATAGTCCTGTTTCCTCTCCGAAACCTCTTGAGCTTTACCTACACTGTATACACGACTCTCAGACTACTGACTTCCAGGATACTTCTAGAATGGCCCGTTAAGTTCTGACTATGGCGTTCAGCGGTTTTTCTAGTTCAAAGTTCCAAATTCCTCTAATTCCTCCAAATAATTATAAGGTCCTGTTCTTCCCAGCAATAGCCTTACTTATTTTGTACCAGCTTCTGTATTAGTTATTTTTATGTTGCTGTAATAGAACACTGTGATCAAAATAACTTATAGAAAAGTTTATTTTGACTTACATTTCCAGGTCAAGTCCACAATGGCAGGGAAGACATTTCATGAAGGCAGGCGCTGGCAGCTGGATGGTTGCATTTTTATCAATGCACAGAAAACAGGGAGAAAAAGAGAGAGAGGAAATAGGGGTGAGGCATAACCCCCCAAAGCTCACTACCAGTAACACTCTTCATATGGTCTGCCTTTACACCCTACAGCTTACAGAAGTTCTGCTAACTGCACCTCTCCCTGGGGACCAGTTCAAACAAGTGAGCCCATGGGAGAGGTTTTTCATTCATGTTCTCCTTATATAAATATATGCATTCTGACTATAATATATATTTTCATGCTATTAAATAGCTATGCCTTTTGATTAAAGGAAGGCTTCCTTTTTTCAATACAATTGTGACATGGGAATAGTTTTATGCTTGTTTGCTTTAAGGAATGGTAGCAGTGTGTTCTGTTGAATTTTATATGTGTATATTAGATGCCATCAGTGATCCCTATTTTAATAGTGGTGCTTTAAAAACCCTATGTAGATCAAGAAATCCTGCAAAAAAAGACCATATTTGGAGACATGCTACTTCTTGATTTGAAAATTGATTTAATGTTTGTGAACTCAATTTCATAAAACAAACACTACTGGACACACATAGAGAAAGATAAGTCTCAATACAAAAATATTAGGTCACTTGCTACCCTGTTCTCACTAGCTGATACATCATACAGACACAAATTGTCTAATAATAAAATTCAGAGGTAACAAATAATACTTTGAGAAATATTGGTGTTTGTTTTTTCTTACAGGTCTCATAGAATTAAACAGCAAATACTTTGACTCTTTGGGTTACCTTTGTGGGAGACTTATTGTTTCAACGTTATTTTTAATTTTACAACCCTTTATGTGATTTATATTCTCTTCATCAAATTTTGGTAGGTTACACAATTATATGCATTTATCTCTTTGGCTAGCTTTTGTGATTTTTTTCTAATCTCATAAGATACAATAATATTTGAGATCTCATTGATTTTGTAATGTAGACATATATAGCTATAAACTTGCCCCATAGAACAACATTCAATATTCCCCACTGGTTATGCTATGTTGTATTTTCATTATTTGATTATGAGAAGTTTATTCCTCCTACATAATTTATTCAGTGACTCAATGTTTATCAACATCTGTGTATTGAACTTTGGAGAAGTTCCATAGGCTACTAAGAAGAAAGTATATTCTACCACTGTGAGATGGAATATATTTTAGATATCTGATGTGTCTATGATCTAAGGGCAGATTTTTTTTATCAATTTTGCTTACATGGCATAATTATCAATCATAATAGGGTATTTCAATGTTCTATTATTTTTGTACTTAAACCTATCTGTATGCTTATATCCCGTAGTGTTTGTTTTTATGAAATTTAGTTCACCAAAGCTCAATATTTTTGATTTTTTGTTCAATAATATTTTAAATTCAGAGGTCTCATGTTTTTGAATGTGTTGTTGTTCTATAACATTTTTGAGCTATTTAGCATTTTATGACCTTCTCATTTAAAATAAGTGTCATTGAGGATATATAATATACACATATAAAGTCAATGGAATACTCACTCTGGTCTAATTCCCTTTAAAAAGTAAAAAAAAAAAGGAAGGAATGCTTCAAGAGTTATTCTATTAAGCTAATATTCAAGTGGAAGAGAATGCCTCAACTGTAACAAGAAAAAAAAAGTAAAAAACACCAGATCAATTTTCTTGTTGAATGCAGTAAATGTAAATTTTTTTTGTAAGACTATTCTGAACAAAATTCAACAGCCCATTTAAAATATAATACTCTATGATGAAGTGGTTTTCACACCATGAATTCAAGGATGGTATGATATCCACAAACTAATCAAAGTAGTACAGAAAAAATAGTATGGAGGACATAAATCCCGGGATTTCAGTGGATGCAGAAAGCCCTTTCGCAGAACTCAATATCTCTTTATGATAAAAGCCTTGAAGAAACTCGGAATAGAAAGGTCATGCCATAATATAACAGAGGATATATGATAAATCAGTAGCTAATATGGAGAAAACAAGACAATTTCCACTAAAATCAGAAATGAGGCAAGCATGTTCATTTTCACCAATATTATTAAATATAGAATAGAAATGTTACTAGAACAATAGAGCAAGAAGAACTAAAAGGAATAGAAAAATGGAAGGAAAATATAAATTTGTAGGTGACATGATATATATATATATATATAACCAGAAAATTCATCAGAAATCTTTTAAATTTAATAAACTCTTTCCACAATTTATCAGTAGAGAAAAATCACATATATATTTCAGTAACTTTTGTATATAGCAATAATAACTAATTGGAAATTTCAGGAAAACAATTACAATGGTCTCAAAAAAGTAATGGTATAAATAAAACATCTATTTTAAACAATTATTTACCTAACACCATAACATACTGAAGAAGTTGAAGAAACGATACAGGCTAGTTTTTGTCAGCTTTGCACAAACTAGAGTCATCTGTAAAGAAGGAACCTCAATGGCGGCGTAGGTGTTTCCATGGATTGGCCTGTATGTGATCTGTGGTGTTATTTTCCTGATTAATTATAATATGGGATGGCCTAGCCCACTAATGGTGTGGTACCCCTGGGCAAGTGGTCCTGGACTGATTAGGGGAGCAGGTTCAGCAAACCATGCGAAGCATGCCAGTAAGCAGCTTTATTCCATGGTATCTACTTTGATGACTCTCTCGATGGTGTGAGAAGTCCTTCCCTTCTGTATTTGTGTTGCTTTTATTGGCTAATGAATAAAGAAGCTCTTTTGGCCTGTGACAGGGCAGAATAGAGCTAGGTGGGAAAACTAAACTGAATGCAGGGAGAAAGAAGGCGGAGTCAGTGGGATGTCATGTCGCTGCTGCAGAAGCCAGACATGCTGGCACCTTACTGGTAAACCACGAGCCTCATAATAAAATATAAAATAATGGAAATGGGCTAATTAAAGATTTGCGAGCTAGCTAGAAAGATGCTTAAGTGATTGGCCAAGCAATGTTTTAATTAATACAGTCTGTGTGATTATTTCGGGTCTGAGCAGCTGGGAATGAACGAGCAGCCTCTGCCAACATCTCTGGCTTCCTTATCTGAACCCCTGCTCCAGTTTCTCTTGATAATGGACTTTGATCAGAAGTGTAAGCCAAATACCTGTTATTTATTCCTGGAGCTGCTTTTTGGTCACGGTGTTTATCACAGCTATAGGAAAAAGAAAAAAAAATAGGACAGATCTGGACTATATAATATTTATAAAATGCCTTTGTGACCAAAAGCATTAAACAGAACCAATAAAATGTTCAGCAAAATTAGAATGATATTCTTCACAGAAATAGAAAAAGCAGTCCTAAAAATTCAATTAAAACACCAGGCAGTGGCCAGAGCAATCCAAAATAGAAAGAATGTTGCTGGAGATATAACAAATTCTGACTTCAAATTATTCCAGAGGGCCATGGTAATAAAACTAGCATGTCAAAGACACAAAAACCAGACATGTAGACCAGTGAACAGAATAAAATAAATAAACAAATAAATAAATAAATACAAATAAAACCTAGGAATAAGCCAACACAGCTGAAGTCATTTGACTCTTGACCACAGAGCCAGAAACACACACCAAGCGATAATGCCTCTTTAAGAAGTAAAAAACTAAACTGCCAGAAAACTAAACATCTACCTGTGCACACCTAAAGTATAGATCTTGTTCTCACACCCTGTACAGAAATGAGGTCCAAATGGATCAAACACCTTAATTTAAGACTTTAAACTTTAAAGTAATAGAGGAAATGATAGGAAACACAACTCAGTGTGACGGCACAGGGAAATCCTTTCTAACTGCAGTAGCTCAGGCAATTAAAGTAAGAATTCGCAAATGGGATTACATGAAATAAACAACCATACAGCAAAGTGAACAATTTCTAGAGACAGACGATGGATGGCATACATTCAACAAGGGATCTATATGCAGAATATGTAAAATCTTAAGAAACATTAAATGACTGAGCAAATAATCTAGACAATAACTGTGCAAATAAGCTTAACAGAGTCTCCAATAAGACTTATAATTGATCATTACATCAAACAACGTTCAATGTCTTTAGCTATAAGGGAATGAATGAAAATCAAGACTCTATTGATGGGGCTAGGGAGATAGCTCAACAGTTAAGAACACAGACCTTTTTTCAAAGAGGACCCAATTCAATTCCCAGAACCCACCTTTATTACCAGGAATCTGATACCTTTTCTTGCCTTTATTGGCACCAGGCATACTTGTGGTACGTAGTACATAGACATTCATGCAAGGAAAGCTCCCATCCGTACATGTAATAAATAAATAGATAGATAGATAGATAGATAATAGAAAAACCTCTGTTGAGATTTCATCTCAACCCAATCAGAATGGCTAAGGCTAAGAAATAAATAGTAACATGTTACCGTGGGTACAGCAATGAACAAATATTATCCAGAGACTGTAGGAATCAGTGTATGCTTTACTGTGAACATTGTCAACAGAATCAGTCACCTCCCATTCTGTAGGCTGTAGTTTTGTCTTGTTGACCATGTCCTTTGCGTTATAGAAGCTTTTCAATTTCAGGTGGTCCCATTTATTTATTGTTTCCCTCAGTGTCTGTGCTACTAGGGTTATATTTAGAAAGTGGTCTTCTGTGCCAATGTGTTCAAGTGTACTTGATATCCAGTTATGCCAGCACCATTTGTTAAATATGCTTTCTTTTTTCCATTTGATTTTTTTTTTTGCTTCTTTGTTAAAAATCAAGTGTTTGAAGGTGTGTGGATTAATGCTCGGGTCTTCTATTCGGTTCCACTTGTCCTCCTGTCTGTTCTTATGCTAGTACCAGGTTTTCAGTACTGTAGCTCTGTAGAAGAGTTTGAAGTCAGGGATTGTGATGCCTCCAGAAGTTCTTTTATTGTATAGGATTGTTTTGGTTATTCTGTTTTTTTTTTCCTTTTTCATACGAAGTTTAGTATCATTCTTTCGAGGTCTGTACTGGGATTTTGATGGGCATTGCACTGAATCTGTAGACTGCTTTTGCTAAGATTGTCGTTTTTACTAGGATAATTCTGCCTACCAAGAGCATGGGAGATCTTTCCACTTTCTGGTGTTTTCTTCAATTTCTTCTTCAGAGATTTAAAGTTCATTAGAGAAATACCTGCATGTCTATGCATATCTCAGTACTGTGTCCAAGGCCCAGCTGTAGAATTAGCCTATGTGTTCATCAGTGGATGAATCTATAAATTAAATGTGGAATATATCCATAACTGAGTTTTATTTAGTCATAAAGAAAATGAAATCATATCTTTGCACAAAAATAGATGGAATTGGAGATTGTCATTTAAAGGATTATAATCAGACTCATGGATACAAACGCCTTGTTTTCTCTTGTCTGGAAATTAGGGAATGTGTATCAAGAGGGAGAGGACATTAAAACCAAGTGGAACTCAAGAATGTGGAAGTAAAAATGTAGGAAAGAGGAAGATGAGAAAGGAAAACAGAGGAATTAATAAAATCAAAGCATGACATATGTATGAATGAATGTATTGTGCTGGCTAGTCTTCCATCAGCTTAATATACAACTAGAGAGGAAAATTCAGTTGAAAAAATGCCTCTGGTAAGCCATTTTCTTAGTGATTAATATCAGGGTTCCAGCCCCTTGTGAGTGGAACTATCACTAGGCTGGTAATCCTGCGTTCTATAAGAAAGCAGGCTGAGCAAGCCATGAAAAACAAATCAGTAGGCAACCCCCCTCCATGACCTTTGCAACATCTCCTACCTCCATGTTCCTGCCATTTTTCAGTTTCTGTCCTGACTTCCAATGATGAGCAGTGCTATGGGAATGTAAATCAAATTAACCCTTTTCTCCCCCAATGAGTTCTATGGTTCTGATGTCTCATCACATCGATTGTAACCCAGACTAAAACAAATATAATGAAATGCATTGCTGACTCATGATAATCCAAAGAAGGAATTCATGTCACATTCGAGAAATGGGACTGCAGCTTGAGGACATGTGCCAATCAGAATAATCTGGCCCCAAAAGAGAACTACCCTCTAATTCTCCTTATATAAGATATGCTAAGTACTCAAAATCCTAGAAAGAAAAGTTGGTGGGGGTAGATTGTCTATTGCTAAGGCGATGACTGAGGAAAAAACTTAATTTTTTATGGAGAGAAAGTTTCAGTTTTTTTTTTTAATTTTGTTTTGTTTTGTTTTTCGAGACAGGGTTTCTCTGTAGCTTTGGAGCCTGTCCTGGCACTAGCTCTTGTAGACCAGGCTGGCCTCAAACTCACAGAGATCCGCCTGCCTCTGCCTCCCGAGTGCTGGGATTAAAGGCATGTGCCACCACCACCCAGCTAAGTTTCAGTTTTTTGAAGATATAAAAGTCGTAGAGTTCTTTTGTACAATTCTGTGAATGCCAGACTACTGAACTCTATAGTTGAAATGGTTGAGAACGCAGGTTTAATGTTCAGTGTTTCTAGTAAATGATAACATCAAGGAGATGATTCTGAGATAACCTACCTGAAAGAACTAATTTGGAAAGAATCACATGATCAGATGTTTGTAAGTGATTTTCAATGTCTTTGCTTTCAAATTTCCCTTACTGCCAGCCTTCATAGGAGAGAATGTTCTATGTCTTGGTATTAAAGATCTATGACTAGACTGTCTATGTGAGCCTTGCAGATCAAGCTGTTTTGTTGCCAGCTACTCCTAAAGCTATTTGAAACTAATCAATAAAGATAGCAATGCATTTCTTTACAAATGTTATTGCAGAAACAAAAACACTAAAGAAACTAGATTCTATCAATTTACCATGTCAGTAATTAGAATCTTATTATTTTTCTATGTCTGAAACATAAAGCAACCCATCTTGTTCATATATGGATCTTGTAAAAAGATACACAGACTCTACTTCCTACCTGGATCAATAAATTCCGTGCTACTCAAAGTCACTATTATAAATGACAGGGGAAGGCACTTCAGGTTAGATGATAGTTGCAAATACAGTTTCTTTCAGGATCTGTCCATAGAATGTCTATCATGCTGGCTAACAAATTCAGTAGTTACATAAAGTTGTATAAGCCAATTCTTCTGAGTCTCAGATTCTTTTTACCTGTATACTTATAGTTAATTTGTGTCTCATGAATAATTAATGATACCACATATATGAAAATTCCTAATTATAGCTTACTCAGTAAGACTTCAGTATGTCTTTACAACTCATAAGTCTGATAAGCCACCTAATAGCCCAACATTTATAAAGACTTCTCATGCATCTCATAGCATGATTTGAAAATAAAAATCTGTCCTGAGTAGACTTTCTCCACAGGAGTTGTAAGAATGGCCAACAGGTAGGTATATGCAAAGATCCTCACCATTATTCAGAAAGGACATGGCAATAAAAATTATCGTGAGAAGCCACATGCCACTTGTTAGAATGGTTGCATGGTTGGATGTGAAAAACACTGCAAATGGTACATTTACTGAAAACTGATTCTCAGCTGAGGCACCTCTGAGTTTTAAGAGTGCTCACCTTGTATGTGGGTTGATCCACCGATGAGTTCATAGCTGAACTAGTATTAAGATCTAGTCAGAAAAAGTAGGTGCCTTGGGTCAAGTTGTTGAAGGGCACGTCATTTTGGACCCCTCTTTCTATCTTTCTCTACTCTCTGGGTATTTAGGGTGAGCGCCTTGGTGCTACTGTGAACTTTATGCCCTGGGGTTCTGTCTCACCACAGGCAGAAAAAAAAATCAGCAGAAGCAAGGCAGTGACTTTTCTGGAACTTGGCCAAAAATAAATCTGGATTCCTTTAGTTTAGATTTTTTTAGGTGTTTTGTCAGTATGATATAAAACTGACTGACACAGATACGATAGTTAATATCAAGACGTCCAAAACTAACAGATACTAGTGTGGGTTTAGAGAAAAGGAAACTTGCGTGTTGTAGGATTGTGGATGGACACAAGACCTATAGAAGGGAGTAGGAGGCTGAAGAAGGAGTTAAAGATAAAATGGTCTCATGACCTAGCAATATCTTCATTGCACATTCCCCTAATGAAAAGGAAGTCAGCACCTCACAGAGATGGATGTGCCTCTGTTTGCAGTGTAGCACTGCTTGCCATAGCCAAGAGGTGGCAACAATCTGAGGGGCTGCAAAGAAACTGGTGCTGATATACAAGTGGGGCGTTATTCAGCTCCAGTGGAGAATGAGATCTTAGAGTTTGCTGAAACTCACAAGGACTTAGGAAACATTATAGTAAGTGAAATAAAAAGCACTCCAAAGAGAAAACCACTGCATTCATCTCAAATGTACAGAGATAAAGCAAGAAACAAGGAGTGAGAAGAAGTTTTGGGAGTAAATGAGGAGATGTGGGCCAGAGGATGCAGAGAAATGGGTAGATCTGAGAAACCAGTTGAGGTAATGAATTTGTCCATGTTGTATATGTGATGAATGTACATTCCAGACCCAGAAAACAATAGGAGGCCCACCTCTCAATGCTGAAATACTTGTTGTGATAGACTTGCGAGAAAGGGAAATCATTGCCTTCAGTTGTTGACCTACTTGTGACTTCACCAGGCTTCAGTGCATAGTTCCAATCTGGTGTCACACAGATGCCCTGGGTTAAGTTAAATGGGCACAAATTAAGACCAAAGGTCATGGTTCTAGAAAAGAGACTGGTATGAGTTGGTGGAGACTTTATAGGGATGAGAGAAAGAGATGAAAGTGTGTGTGAGCGAGAGAGTAGTTGGCGTGTGTCATACACATATAAAATTATCAAATAAAATGAATATAAAAGGAAGAAACATAAGATGATTCCTCTTAAGTAACCTCAGTATAGCAATGACCTCACTATATGTACCCTGGAATCATATTATGTACATTGATTTTACACAATAAAATTTATTTTTAAGAAAAATTTTAAGGAATAAATGCTGAATCTGGAAGGCTTGTGATTTTATATATTTGTAAACATGGTTAATAATGTAACCACTTGCTTAGAAATCAAAATATATTAAAACGATAGACTGTAAATTTCACATTAAGCTACTGATTCTGACTTTACATAAAAACAAAAACAGCTTGTCTATCCATCCAAAAAGCATCTTGACAGCGGGCTGTCTTCTAAACACTGGAGATGCTTCTTGCTTTTACACACACACACTTTGTGTGGGGTAGACACTAACAGGAATGGAGGAAATAATTTGAAAGTGTGACCCTTGCTATGAAGGAAATGAGGAGGAGTGGAAAGGCATCTGATTTAATTAGAGAGTTGGTTGGGGGTGGTCTTCCTGAAATGGCGACATCTGCCCAGAGACCAGTATGACAAGGAGCCAGGTGTGTGAAGATCAAGGGAAGTCAGTTCTCGGCAGGATGAACAGCGGATTAAATGCTCTGGGTAGAATTTAACTGAAACACTTTATATGCACGACCTTACGATAGTATGATTAGGGTGTGAGAAGGTGGGGTGAGGGAAGGGCATTTAGCTGTGCCGTGAAGGTTATTCGCACTAACTTAGAAGCAAGATTGCTTTTCAGATGATACAGCCTTTGAGATTTGTGGCTTGCACACAATTATGTGGATATTTGGAATCCGTTTAAGACTAACATTGTACAACAATAAGGGAAACTTGAGCCTTTTAAAGAATGTGCTTAATATTCAGCAAAGTTAACATAAGCTTACAGTGGGTCTGAGAAATATAATTTAGTTGGATGCTTTCACCATGTATCGTTGGACCATTTATAATTATTGAAATTTCCAGTTTTCAGACGTTGTTTAGATTTTGGTAACAAAGACATGCAAACCATATGGCCCTTGATTAATTATGTTCCAAGTCCACATGTAAAAAAATTGTCTTAAATATAATTGCATCAATGCAAATGGAACCATGGTTTAAACAATTATGTTAAAACCCCAAATTTCTTGAGTTTTGTTATAATTATTGGTTCTGTTAAATTGGCTTATTTTTATATTTCTTTTACATAGATACACAATTAACTTGAATGAAATACGCAGTTGCATATAACTTTGCCTTATATTAATTCTTTTTAGGATTCAATATTGTCCTGACATTTTTTTTTTTTAATAATAGAAACTCACTGGAAAACTCAGTCCTTGCCCAGTTGGTCCTACTTTCCTACCTGTCTCTGGAGAGTTTGGAAACGAGGGCAGGCATTTTGCCATGACCTGCCTGCACGCTATTTTACTAAGCTAACAAGCTTTGCACCTACCATTTGTGTGCCTGCTAGCCTGGGTACTGGAGGAACAGACAGACCCGGATGGCAGTCTAGGTAGATGAATTGATTCTGTTATTTTCAGTGGAGCTAATCTTTCTACTGTGGAGACCATTCCTTCTTGAACTGCTCCAAGGTTCTTTGGAAACTATAAAAGGCTTCATTGTGGAAGCCCAGAGAGACACCTATCTTGAAGGGTGAGCTCTAGTCTTTAGTCTGTATTGAATCTGGTGTGTACCATGGGCTGGAAAAGGCCAGGCATGTGTGCCACACCTCTGGGTTGTACTTAGGGGGGCAGAGGCTGTCTCAGGATTTGAGGTATGAGATGCAAAGAGCATATAGGTCTGTGTTGGAGTCGCCTGGATTCTCTGTCACTCAGAGTAGGAGATATATAAGTGTGTGTGTGTGTGTGTACACTTAAGGACATTCTGTTTCATAAAATGGAGATTATACTCCCTTTTTGAAGGAACATTATCATTACTAGATAGTATACTTACAAAATATCTGCCATTGTACTTGAGATAAAATCCACTTTACTGAAATTAAAAATGTTTCTGTTTGGATGTTTCTATTACAAGGAGACAATGCCTCTTACCACAGTGCCCTCGTACACCTTTCCTGATTCATCATCCATAACCATTCCAAACCATGCTGCTTCTGGTTAGACTGGACTATCCAATGGGAACATTTTTATTTTTAAATACTTTTTAGCTACATTTGCCAACATATTTATTTCTTAAATTTATATGACTAAATATAGACATATGTGTATTATCCTTACTCTATACATGTATGGCCCACATTTGTACAGGGTTGTACAGCATAGATTCCAATAGACTTATATATATTTATCAGAAAAAAATGATCAGTGTAACTGGAGATGCTTTTCTCTTTAGCAGTATGAATATGAATTTTTTTTTACTCTTGTATATCAGCTACTATACTAGGTACTAGCAATATTCTTTAAATCTGCTCCCAAAGCTGCTTAGTTCCTAGTACAATAGACTGTGAATATATTTTACTTCTATGGTTATTTAAACATGTTTGAGGCAAGCAAACAAAAATAATGAATTTCAGTAGTTAAAGTTTAGGATTTTAGCTGAGATAATTTCTAACAGTAATATTCTGATATCAAACCATAAATCAATATATCCCTGGCATGATAGCAACCTTAAGGAATGTCAAGTAATGCAGTTTGCAGGGTCTGGCTTTGTGCTTGCCAAACACATCTCATGAGATGACAGGCTCAACTGAGTACTATGTCTATAGAGAAAAAAAAAATGCTTCTAGCCAATGCCTTGTTAATTTTAAAAATAAAGCAGCATTTCCCTGGAGGCAAATGAGCGAATTATCTTCCATCATCTTTATTCATGAGAAAAAATCAATGGAAGGTAAGGGGCAAACAGAGTGCATCCTAACCTGGACTAGGCTCTACAACACAATGTAGGTCGGTCAAATTGCTCAGTGGAGAAGGGCACTGGCTGCTCTTCTAGAGGACTTGCTGGTTAGATTCCCAGCACCCACATGGCAGCTCACAGCTATCTGTGTAACTTCTGTTACAGGTGATTGAGGCCCTCTTCTGGCCTCCAAGGGCACTTCAGGCACACGGTACACAGATATACATAGAGGCAGAACTCTCATACTCACAAGGTAATAAAAGAAAAACAAAGAAATATGATGCATTCACCTACTCTCATACCTACAGGCCTTATGCTATTATTCATTGGTGCCAAATTCAAACTCGTGAGTATGTAACGTGCATACCGTGTAGAGCATGTGATATGCTTGTACTCATTTGGCACTGTATGAACAATGCTGGGTTTTTCTCCCAAGCAGAGACAGGATGTTCAGTTTGTAAAGTGACAGCGCTGGACACCCCTGCTAGGATCCCACTGGATGTGCATGTGACGCTGATTGCATAAAGCTCTGTAATGTAATTGATTCATACCCTTTCATATATAACAGAGGACATGGAATGCTTCTTCCTTCCAACTCCTGGTCAAGTTTCCTGGTTCCTCTCCAGAACACGTTCCTGACTCCAGCATTTCCAGGTTAAATACCTCTGCTTTAGAAGTCCAGGACGCTGCTCAAACCCTCATGCTACAGCACTACAGGCTTCCATTTGCTAGTCTTTGTTCACCGAGTGTCTTCACATCTGTAGATTCTAAGAATATATAGAGATATATCTATACACTACACACGTATACATATATCCACATTATGTATATATTCAGATATATACATATATATTCACACACATGTATTGAATGGGCATGCCTAGACCAGATGATGGGAAGATAGAATTAAATCTAACTTAAGTGGCTCACTTTTAATGAGTGGTTCACACGCTGATCTACCAGCTCTCCACCTATATGTGCCATATGAGTGATTTGGGAGTGCCTATAGAATGCAAGGACCGAGGTTAGATAGTTTTCTCTCATGCCTTCAGACTCCTGTGGTTCACAAAGCATTTTCATCTGTGATCCACTGCAGTCAGAAGACTCATCAGGCACTCTCTGCCAGTTTTCTCCCTCCCAGTTCCCTCCTCCTCTGTTGGAAGATAGAGTGGACTTCCAAGCTATTTTTCTTAAAACGTTTTCTCTCAAACTTCTCACTAAGGAATTAAAATTAAGAGACCTGATTTTTATTGTTGGCATGGGTGTTAGCGACTAGGATCTTAGGAAATCAGTTAAACATGTCAGAAGTGCTTTGTCAACCTTAAAAAGCAAGAGGGAAACAAAGCCTAATTATTTCCAGCGTGACTATGATGACTAGAATTATGTCCACATTAGATGCTGAGGCTGTGCCCGGGAAGCACACTGGCACCTAAGGGATGCTCAAGGACATGGTTGACTCCTCTGAGATAGGCTTAGGCAGCGTTAAGCTAAGTTAATCATTGAAATGAGGTAACGAATGAGGAGATAAAGACGTCAGATGATGCTTCTGTAACCTTCTCCTATTATTGAACCAAAAGATAGTTACCTAATCAAATAGAACACAGAATGGGTTTTATTTGTATTGCTTAATGTGGAAATCACCGTTTACCCGTAGGGTAAGAGTTCAGAGAAAATAATTTCTAACCATAAATTATTTTTGAGCTACTTTAAAAGGCTATATTAAATTGAAACTCAGGGTTTTTTTTTTCCACCATCACCTCTTTTTTCCCCCTCTGAACACATATCTGATTTGCTATGAACTAAGGAAGAAAAATCTTTAAAAGCAGTACTCTTATTTTGGTAAAATAATGACACATCAGTTCTTGACACATTCATCTATTAAGCAATCGGGAGGTTATTGAGGTTTGAACCTGAATAATTCATGAACGGCAGGAAGAGGTCTTAAGACTCTTATTGAAAATACACCTTGTTAAAACAGAGGGTTGGTAATGGGCGGTAAAGAGCCAAAATATCTTGACCAGTAAATTGAAATGTATCGTTCCCTAGACGTTTCTTCCCAATGTGGTTAGTGGTCCAGCTATGAATTTTCTTTCTAGTGGGGGTGGGGGTGGTGGTAGCGTTGATTTATCATTCTTACTGATCCAGCAGCACTTTCCACCTCTCTTTGAGTCTGCCTTGCCCTTTCCCTGTCTCGCTGTCACCCCCACCGCCACCCAGTGCTCTGTTCTCTGAGCCCCAGTACCTTCCTGTGTGTCTCAGGCTGTTGGGGGGGGGGCGGGGCGGGGAGGTGAATCTTTAGAGAGTGATGTTTGTCAGGCACCCCAATCAGCTTCACTGGGATTAAGGGAAGGACCTGAGGGAAGGGGAGGGTTAATCACTGGGCTGTTGAAACGCTGCCGAAGGGAGCACAAAGCTCCGCCCACGTAATAAGTGCCTGTAGACAACCAGTCAGGGGAGAAAAGTTTGGGAACGAACTCATTTTTTTTTTCCTCCCTTTTTGCTCCCATTGTAGAACTTTTGTAAACACACTGAAGCTTCCTCCCACCCAGGTTTTATAATATACTTTCTTGATCAAATACTCGGATCGTTTGCTCAGTTGTGCATGCGGTAGACCACACATAAGGCTGCGCATGTAAAAGGGGAAACGGAACATTTTCCAAGTCAAGCGGCCAAATCTGCAGCCTCTTCATGTACCTGGCCAGCTTTTCCTGATCCAGCTGTTAGTCATTTTGCAAGCAGCCGCCCTTGTAACCGCAAGTGAATTCAGCTGCGATGTATGCAGCACCGCGTGCACCGTGGCATTCGCTCACATCCTTCTAGTGATTGAGGCTCCCGGGAATCATGCTCATAATAAATAGCTTTTTATTACCCAAAGCCGCTGTTCTGGCAGCCGAACGACAGTCCTTTGATAGATGGGCCGGGTAGTTGTGTGTATATGTGTGTGTATGTGTGTGTGTGTTGTGCCTTACTCAGAGTAGTTAGCAGCAAAGAGAACGCACGCAGCAAAAGGAGGGTACTTTGGCAGAGGAAAGCTTCGGAGTAGCGCGGAGCAGCGGATCAGGATTCAGAAACAAGAGCGAGAGCTGAAGTGTGATTCTCGGGCGCTTGGTCTAACACTCATCTCCAGGATAGAGCAGTGCCGGGCACTCACGTCAGCCCTGCTGCCCTTCTCGGAATCCGCTAGGAGAGGATGCAGCCTCGGAGCCCAGCGAACCACCAGGAAGTTTTGCCGGAGCTGATTTCCAGGGGCTTTTCGTCTGCCTAGGAGAATCCTGCTTGCATTGAGCTGTGAGAAGGAGGGCTCGGGTATCCCATGAGGGGGCCCCTCTTGGAAAATCCTTCTGTACAGAATCCAGGCTCTGCATCTCTCAGGGAGCTTTTCCTCACCTTTGCTGGTTTGCTGGTGTGATTTCCATGCACTGAGTCCTGAGTAGGGATCCAGGATGGATTGCCTGTGCATTGTCACCACGAAGGTAGGCTAGGAAACCCAGCTGTTTGGTGCAGTATTTTTTTTTCTTATTATTATTCCGGTCCTGTAATTAAACAGCTCTGCTCGATGCTGCCAGTTCAGGAGATAAAATGATTAGTGTAATTTACTTTGCTGGGCATTTTGTTCCCTATGAGGGCTTGAGGGTCCGCTCTTTCTGTGATTTCAACTTCTTAAAGTGATATGGTGTGTTTGTGTCAATGGCAGGAGACTGTGTCTGTGGGTTTTTCTCTTTCTTTTTAATGGCAGGTTTTGCGTTTTCATCTATTTATAGCTGGTAATTGAAACATCTCTGCTAGTAGTGCTGTTCACACATGGTTTTTTACCATACCATATCTGGATAGTCTCGCTGAGTGGACTAATTAGCTTTTCATTTAAAAACCATGTCGCCTATGCTTGAAGAAGCCAATCAGCTTTACTGTGGCTTGGCATATTGTTTCTGATTGGAGAATTCTGATATTCTGCATTTTGGTGATTTCTTTTAAAGGAAAAATAATTCTCTAGGCCCTGAGGTAAACCAAACTAGAACAATATTTAATATTTGACTGAATCTGTTTTGACTGCAATCAAATGAAATATTTGCATGATCAGATACAGAGATAAAAGTGAGGATAGAACAAATTAAGCTGTAACGTGGGGTTACTTAAAAAAACTAAATTAATTTCAGTCTGTCATCAATTCTCAATAGCATTTTGCAAGTATTTAAATTCCATAAGCACTAGTTGTTTGAAAAAAGTTATTTTTATTTATAAAACACTAATTAAAAGATACTCATTAGCTTGTGTTTGATTATGCATAAGGGCACACCACAAGTCAATGTGAGTCATTTCTTTTAGTATCTAACATTGAATAGACACCATTAAACATGGAAAATCAATACTTTAGTATGTGAAATTTAGTAAGTGTAGATTTCTCACTATCGCCTTCTTGCACTATTAAGTGAAAAGTTACTTTTGAAACCACTGATGAAATTTCACGTTATATGTTGCTAAGTAGTTCACTCTTAACAAACAGAATCCAGAAAACGTCAGTAGGCATCTCCCCATAGAGTCGTAGCTCATGGGAAATTAAGCTGATATCAGTAGATTTAACATCTGGAAAATTCTAGTTGGCGTAGTTGGCAGACTTCTAGATCGTGTGAAAATTCAGCTTAAATAGTGTTTACAGCAAAGTCGGGTACAGACAGAAACCAAGCTGAGATGAAGGAGAAAGCCAAAGTAAAGCAACAGCAAGCGTAAGCTTACGGAACCTAGGAAAGAGAAGAACACGACCTACAGATGACACGCTTACCTGCAAGTGTGGAACTTGGAGGTACTTTTCATGAAAGAATGCCATTGAGTGTCACCTACATGGATTTTCTAAGTATTTGTTATCAAGTCTTAATAATTTCAGATGCTGCAAAGCACCAGGAGTACTCACTGGAAAAGTGAGAAAACAGGTATTAATGACAGTTCAAAAGTGGACGTCCTTTGCAGTGGAAAAGGTGGTTCAACACCTTTTCAGCTTAGATAACATAAATAAATTAGATCACTGAGTTCAACTTAGATAACATAACCTAAAAAATATGTTTCCCACTTTAATTTACCAATTAATTATTAATATTAATAGCCATAAGGTCTGGGACAAAGACCAGATATTATTTTGTCTTAAATGATATAATAGCTATAAGTATCAGTATTACAATATTTTCTTTTATCATGCAAATTATGTTATTCAACAAGATAAATGCTTGAAAAATTTCATGAGTTACATTTGTTATGTATCAGGTTACTTATTTTCATTCTGGAGTGTCATTTCCACCGTATTAAAGGACAAACATATTTAAACAAAGTTGCGCTGTACTGTCGACATGGTAAATTGGCATAAAATATTATGACTAAGACTTCTGGTGGAATTTAGACTGCAAATCTGATCTATCTAACCTACCACCATCTAAACTATAATCCTTCCCCAAATGGCCATGTACTAGGGTTGTCCTTGCTCTGCTCCTCCTGGGACCCATCCGAAGGAAACTTGCCAATAAGTTCGAAGTTTTAATTATATCTCAGTTCAATCCTAACCATTTTCTTCCCCAGCAAAAAGTCTATCTGCTGAGCCACTTTCTTCTGCAGAAGTTTGGGTGAGGCTGGAACTATCATCTCTCCTGATTCTTCTAGAATCCATTTTACCCATGGACCACCCCAGGACCATATCAGATACATATTTTTCTTTCACTGGCACCGTGCTAGTGTCTAGGTTCTTATTCTCCTATCTTGGCCTGGAAGATACTATGGGACCCCTAGATTCTGTAGAAATAAATGTTTCCTCAAATCTTTTCGCTACAGTCTTAAAAATAAAACTAAGAGTAGGATGAATGGGGCAGGGGAGAATTGTGGGAAGTCTCCTGATAAATAACCCAGCATGCATTGTGCTCCCTGTAATTGGTTGCTTAGCATTTGAAGGGATCTTCTCTGTTCCGGCTGATTTCCAGACCCTCTCATACTTGGAGCCCAATCTTCTAGACAAGAAGGTCAAGTAAGCACCTTAATACAGACTTTTGAGACACAAGAAGCCCAAGGCTTTCCCACATAGTGAGACAGCCAGCTTTCATAAAAGGATTGAGTCACCATTCTTTTGATTGTCTCTGGCCAGTTGCAATTTCAGTTATTCTCTCACAGATAACTTTTCCAGGAAAGAAAATCTAAATAGCAGGGTATGAATAGCCGGCCTCTAGAGTATGACTTGGATCCAAATGTTTATTCTGGACCTAGTTTTAAAATTTGAGCAGATCATAAAATCTCTCTTTTTCAGACTCCACTTATCAATCTTTGAAAAGGAGGTTAAGAGATGATGTCATGAAGTGTTTAAGTATCTCACAAAAAAAAAAGATTTTGACACAAAATAATTTATTCAGCTACTTACAATGATGCTAAAAAATCCTTCTGTTTCAAGATGGCCAATGAGGAAAATGAGATTCTCTCAATGTGATTACAATGTAGTAAAAAAAAATACAACATATTTTATATGCTGGTATTTCTTTAAAATGTTTTAATAATTTGAATAAAATACCGTTAATATTTACAGCTAATACATCAGGAAAATGATATTAGATTTATTAAGACAAAAAACATGCTATTTGATGTTTGACCAAGGGGACACTATCTCTCGGTAACAGACATAATATTCTGGACTAAAGTCAATGAAGTCCAAGCAGTCCATCCAAGTCTTGCTTTACCATGGATGAATCACCAAATACCATATGCAGGACCATGTAGGATTTGAAATAACAGAAGAAAAGTGCAACTGTGAAAAGCAAAAGTAAATCTGTTTCTGTGACTTCGTGAACCCGGACAGATAGCATGTGTAAGGAACGATAATGAACATATTTTACTGTGCCTCCGAGGTCCTCCATCCTTTATTTCTAGTCTATATTATTATAAGAGGTATTATCTCTGCAAATAATGTGATTCAACCTCGAGAAGCATCTTAAAAGGCAATTGTGGGTGGCTTACATCTTCCTTTCATCCCAGGTGTCCATTAACTATACTTATAGACACTAAAACAAGTTTAAAAATAATCTACAAATAAAACTGTAATATGCTATGCTAAATTACTGCTGTAATTTATTAATAAAGGTGTGATGATGCCATTAACTTTTAATGCATTTAACATGTTAATGTGCATAATGAAACTCAAATAACAGAATGAAAGGTGGCACTGGGCCGCATAAAGGAAGGTTTTATTGATGTTGTTAAGATGACATCTGCTCTGTAAATATGTCCCTGTCTACCTCTGTCACCTTCTAGCCTCTTCTAAGAATTAAAGCCAATAATAAATTCACTTCAAAGAGCAAATGAGTGTTATTGTTGGACATTTAAACATAATTGAGCAAGGCTAATATGTTATTAGTCATTATGGTTCCACTCTGGAAAGGTAGTGCGCCATTCTTTTGGACATGAACTCACAGTTTTTTTTTTTTTTTTTTTTGTAACTGTGGTTAGGCAGGAAGCAAAAATATTTTTTTAAATTCTATCACAGCTCAATGTAGTGAAAATGAAACAAATCACCAAGGCAACAAATGGTTTTCTGAGTGGCCCTGTGTTCGTAGACAAAGCTGTTTCTTCATGCAGATGTACGGCTTCATCTGCTCTCATTACAGCACATCGACCCATTTGTCCTTCTTCTCTCAAGTCTTCGTTGAATATCTACTACGTGCTTAGGTATGGCAAGGTTTGGGGATAACATGGACAATCTGTTCTCATGCCTTTTAATCTGATGGGGAAGCAGCTAATGTTAGAGAAAACAGTAACGCACAGTAGGCAGGGGAGTGTAAGATGCCGTGGGAAAGAGCATGAGCACACATGGACTGTCTACAGCATGGGCAGGGATAAGCATCAGGAAGGAAGCGAATACTGTAGTGATAAGTAGGATGGAGGACACCGTGGAGGTCACTATGGCTGGTGCATAACACATAAGCTATAGGAAATGCAGAGGCAGAGAGGGCCTCAGTCAGGAATACTAAAAGTTGGCATATGTATACATTTATTATTATATATTAAATATATTAAATTTATGTACTAAATACATATGTATAAAATACATATTATTTTATATGTCTTAAAGAAGATAGTAGCCACCAGTCATTATTTCCAATGGCTCCAAATCTTGATTTTTCCAAATTTCTCTCACATTTTCCTCCACTGGCCTGAACTTTCCAGTTTTCTGCCATATCTGCCTTTCCCCATCCTTACACCTCTGCAAATAAACATAAGGGTTGTCATGTTCACTAACCAAGTGGCGTTCTCTGAACTGTGGTTCCCTCACTCCTAGAACTAGAGCATTGAAGATGCTGAAAGTTAACTAGGCTGGGGTTAACCTCTGTAGCAGCACAGGGTGCTTTGGAGTGCTCATGCTGTGAGTATAATACCCCTTCCAGCGTAGTGAGCCCTTCAGCACCTGAGCCCAGCAGTGCCACTCTTTGAGGAAGTGCTTATGGTTTCAACCTATTGAAGTCAAACAGTTGTTCCTATTCTTACCATTAAATTTTGAAATTTATGCCCTGGCAGTGCTGAGGCATGCATGGGCAGCCCGTATATGGCTCATCAACTTAGACCATGACACCCAATATGGACAACTGACCAGGTCTCTTCCTCAAGAGGGCACCAGCTCTCATTACATGTGGTTGTGAGCCACCATGTGGTTGCTGGGAATTGAACTCAGGACCTTTGGAAGAGCAGCCAGTGGGTGCTCTTAACCGCTGAGCCATCTTTGACTTAGAATGTGTTTCCCTTTTGTTTCTCTCCCTCTGTCCTATATTTTATTTTCTAGTGATCGTCAAGCTGCATGGATAACAAAGTATTTTAAATCTGTGCGACCTTTCTTGACCTTCATTAAATTAATGGACATAAGCTTGGCTAGCACTCTGTGTTCCTGTTGTAGGAACACCTGCTTATCCTGTCCCGATAACTGCTAATCTGTATAAATTTGATTTCATTCCCAGGCCGTATACCTTTCCTAAAAGGTATGTGTTTTCAGTGTACACTCATTCTCTGTTTCCACCTACTACAATTAACAATTATAAACTTATTTATATGGCTCCCTTTTCTTCCTCTCTCTCTCTGACAACCCTGTATGAGGCAAAGGATCTCTCTCTCTCTCTCTCTCTCTCTCTCTCTCTCTCTCTCTCTCTCTCTTTCTCTTTTTGTTTCTTTCTCTTTGCATATGCAGTGCCTGGTACTAGAGAGGAGCTGGGGCGTTTTTTATTAAAACTCCGTTACTGTTCTCACCAAACCAATAAAGATCTTTCACATATCCAAGGTGAGGCAAATCCATGCAAGCAAGAAGTGTCATAGTAGAGGGTCTAACAGCTTTTATACCAGCAAGCTCCCTCCCTTTTCATTATCTCCAGGTTCAATCACTTCAATTTTATTTAGTTAAAACATTCTTGATACTATCTTTTAGATTTTATTCCTTCTCAAACTGGATACTTAATAATTTTCTAAAAATGATCCAACTGATGCGTAATTTTAAATTATTTCTAATTATTAGTCTGTTTGTGGATTGTATAGCAGTTGGTCATAGCCTATTACTGTAAATGTTTATAAATAAAATAAAATTTCATTCTACAAATGGTATCAATTCTATGTTGATAAAACTGCAGCAAATTATTTTCCTGACAAACTTGACCACCAGGTGCTATTTTACATAGGCTGCTTTCATTCTGTGACTAAAAGTCACAGTTTCCATGAAAAGTTATGAGTTCTGAAGGACTGTCCTTTATATAAACTTCATGTCAGTTTGATTTCATGAGACAGTGAGGATTTTCAAAGCATCAAGTGTAAATAAAAGTTTTCAAATCCAATGGTATTTAAACATTTATTGAGACAAAAATTATATGTCACATAACTAACTCCACAGAAGAATTCATTCGCTTCCTCTCATTACTTATCCATCATTTCATCTGAGGGTTTGCAGGTAATATTTTTTAAAGTAGATTACTGATGACTGCAGCTGCCCGGGAGATCTGTCTCATTGCATTTATGTATGTCTCACCGCAGGCAATTCTGCAAATGTGCATCCCGTCAAAATGCAGAAATCAAAAATATTGGGTTTTCTGCTTGTGTTAGTAACCTTAAATCAGTTGGATTTATTCTCTCTGACTCTTATTTTTTCATATTTTATCAGTACTTATCCTTTTACATTACTGAAATTAGGAAAGTTTTTGAAATTAAGAAAATAATATGGGGTTATCAATACTTAACCCTTAGGATTATTTTACAGAGACAAATTTGTTTATGTATTTGAAATAATATATGGTTTATATGAGAAGAATGAGAGTAATTGCTGAAATCAAGTGTAGATTTGGGTTCTTGTTTTTGCAGCTCCATTTTTCTTCGTTGTAGCTGTGGATCTCTGCACCTGCTCCCATCCTCTACCAGGGGAAGCCTCACTGATAATGACTGGACAAAAACTATTCAATGAATATAGCAAGATATCATTAGAAATCAGTTCATTATTTTCTCCAGTTATATTTGATTTTTACCTTAGGTCTTTGGGCTATTTAGTCTCTGCTTCTCGGTGACACAGGCAGTGTCAGGCATGAGTTCCCTCTCCTAGAGTGGGCCTTCAGTCAAATCAGACATTGGCTCGCTATTCCCGCAAATTCTGTGCCTCCACTGACCTAGCATATTTTACAGTCACAACAGATTGTAGGGCAAAGGCTTTGTGGCTGTGTTAGTGTGCATGTTTCTTTTTTGATAGCCTACAGAGTATTTTCCAATACCAATGAGACTAGAATGTAGGGGTAGGGGTGAAGGCTCCCTATTGGCACCAGCTCAACTCCTCCATGTTGAATGAATCGTGTGGGTACTTCCCTTGACATTAGGGCCCCACTGTCAGTTTGTTCAACACCCTTAGCCATCAGGGAAACGTAAATAGAAAGTACTTTGTGATTCCATCTTACACCTGTCAGAATGGCTACAATCAATAATGCAAGTGACAACTCATGATGGAGAGGATGTGGAGCAAGGAGAACACTTCTCCACTGCTGGTGTGGGTGCAAACTTGTGCAGGTCTATGGAATCAATATGGCAGTTCCTCACCACCCAGGTATACCACCCTTGATCATAAACCCAAAGGATGCTCCATCCTACCATAAGGACATTTGCTCAACCTTGTCATTATAGCTTTAGTCATAATAGCCAGAAACTGGAAACAACCTACATGTTCCTCAACAGAAGAATGGATAAACCAAAAATGATACATTTATACAATGGGGTATTACTCAGCTGTTTAAAAAAAATGACACAATGAAATTCACAGGCAAATGAATAGAATTAAAAAGAATCATTCTTAGTGAGGTAACCCAGGTCCAGAAAGAAGAATATGGTGTTGTTCACTTATAAGTGTATATTATCCATTAAGTAAATGATAACCAAGGTACAATCTGTAGACCTGGAGAGGTTAGGTAAAGAGGAGGGATCTAGCGACTATGCATGGCTCTTCCTGGGAAGAGGAAATAAAATAGATTTTAAGGGTGGACTAGGGGCAGGTGGATGGGAGTTGGAAAGAAAGATCAGGTGGTGAGGGGGATGGAATGGAGGGAGAGAATGTGGGGATAGTTGCTGGAATTGGGGAGCCTTTGAGGTCATGTGGAAACCTCCTGTAATCTATGAAGGTGATCCTAAAGAGGACTCCTACTTACAGGGGACATGAAGTCTCAACCGGTCATCTCTTGTAGCCCAGTAAGGTTTCCAGCTGCAAGTCTGGGCTGCATTCAATTGAATTGTTTGCTAAGGAGGCCCCATGGAATTTTTAAAAAACTGCCATTAGGATTAATGTAGGGTGGAGAAAATGAGAGCTGTGTCTATATGTGTTAGAACTAATGTTACGCTAATTTTAATGACACAAGCAAATTGGCCTGACTTGCCTGTGGTCCCTCAGAGAATTGAGTGTGGAGCAGTTGGACAGTAATTGTCACACAGGACTGAGTTTATCTTAAAGAGCAGGGCGGCATGGTATTTGACAGAAAAGCCTTTGGAGTTAGATTTTTTTATGTGGCATATTAGCTCTTCTACTTATCATTTCTCTCATTTGCAAATATTACTGAATTAACCTGTCTCTGTTTTCTTATTTATTAAATGAAGTAGTGTCTCATGGGGTTAGATTAAGTGCAACATTCATTTCTTCAAAAGATATGCACTACGTGCCATCTAGGTAGTACCAAGTATACACCATGTGCCAGCTAGATAGGTACCAAGTATATATACATGCCAGCTAGATAGTTACCAAGCATGCACTATGTGCCAGCTAGATAGTTACCAAACATGCACCATGTGCCAGCTAGATAGTTACCAAGTATATACTATGTGCCAGCTAGATAGTTACCAAACATGCACCATGTGCCAGCTATTAGTCAAAGCAGAGAGGAGTAGAGCAGCAGATAAAACAGGTGAAACCCCTGATCTCGTAGGACTCAGATAGTGAAGGAAAGATAAAGACGTTCAGTGAGCACAGAAAGAATAAAGTGAATTTTAACTATAAGAACTTCTGTGATGTAGAAGGAAGTGAAGTGAAATCTAGAATGATGAAGAAGTAGAGAGAGGCAGAGAACTGTTTTAGACAGGCTAGACAAAGAAGTCCACTCTGAGTAAGTTCTGTAAACTTAAAAGGGAACAGATTTTTGTGGCTATTGGTGAAGACCATCCCAGAAAAAGTGAACAGTTAGTATACACGCACATGCATGGCGTAGTGTAGCAGCTACTACACACCGCAAAAGCAGTATCTATGTAGGTGTAGGTGTTTCCACTCCTCCTCCTCTTCCTCAGCTATTTCCTTCTCCTTTGATTCCCCTCTCACTCTTCCTCCTCGCCCATCTTTTGTCCGGGCATCTGACATTTAAGGATCAGAATTCACTGAGGAGAGCAATTCAATTAGCTGGCTACTGTTCTGCCTCATCTCTTCTGCCAAGTTGGAATGAGAAATTCCTTTGCTAACAGCGAATAGAATTTCCCAGCTTTATAGGCTTGCGGTGAGAGAGGGATGCCCAACGTTTTGCCTTTCTTTGCTATTGTGCATTTAAAATTAGTAACAGATCAGAAGCCCGGGAGTATAACCCTCACCGCCATTTTTATTCTGATGCCCATACTTGCGCATATCCATTTTTTGGAATTTCAGCAGTACAGTTCTTGAGATAACTTTTTATAGGACAACAGGTTTGGGGAGAAATGGGATTGACACTAAATTCAAAAACAAAAGTCAGAATTTGGATTTCTCTATACCCAGCAAGTAAGCTGAAACAAAACTTGCAGGAAAATGTTTGCTGTCTGCAGTCCTTTAAGAATAATTCCTCCTTTCGCTACATCTCTACTCTGTAGATGGAATGCCACTCTTGCAGGGGTCTTTATTAATAAAACAGGAGTTGTTCCCATTCCTTCCTCTTTAAATTTCAGATAGCCCCACCCCATTTACTGTTTTCTTTATCTGACCTTCATTTACTTTCTTACTGGGTTCTCTTTTTATGTTCTCCCATGAGTTTCCGCAATAAAATTTGTTTATGAGTGTGCCCTTTTCCGTCTTCCCACCTTCACATATTATCAACAGTTTCTAAGAAGCCTTCCATAGTCATACAAATATGTGAGTTTTAAATTCACAAGTGTGACGAAAAGTTTCAAGGTTTCCTTGTCCCCTATGTTTTGTTTTTCAATATGGTGTGTTCACCACCTAAACAAAATGTTATTTTCTCAGAAATCATTGGAGTTTTAGAATCCGAAGTGCATCACCGTTGGGTCCTTAACCTGCTATGGTCATGGATAGTTGGTTCTCCTAGGATTGTTGAGAATTCCACCCTTTGTTTTCTTTATGCCTGCTTCACTGCATACATAGAATGCCTTCTTAATGCCCGAGTCTGACAATTGCCTATTATAACCTTTCTTAACATTTAAGACTCGTCGCACATACAGATTTGTAAATAATCCGGTTGGCATTGCGCTCTATGACTGGCCAAGCCATGTTTCTTATACTTAGCGCATTGCATGTTGTTGCATTTGCTGTTTGTTTTAGATGTCATCCTACACTTTGGATCTACATGTGTGTATCTCATTCTAGAGTGTGAGTTCTGTGAAGACATAGAAAGTTTCTTAGTCACATTATGAGCCGTCCACTTTGCTTGGTACTGATACCAAAGATGAACAAAGATCATAAATATACTGTGGGGCTATAATATTTTAATTACACAGGGTATTCTCACTATAGGAACACTGAAAATGGTCAAAAAGCTATTCAATGTGAAATTTACGATGGCTTCATTCTCCTTAGGTACCTGTGCTCATTCTCCCATACCCAACCATGAGAGAACTTGTCAAAATGCAGTATGTAACAGTATTACTTTTAAGTCAGGTTACTCGGTTCCTGGATGTGAGCTTGTCTAGGAAGCTACCTCAGATATTCTGCCTTTGTTTTTTCTTGGTTTTCATTTCAGAGGGAGAAAATGTATCAGTTCCACTGGATGATTTTACCCTGTGTAACCTTCACAAGAAACTTCATCCCACTCTGATTGTCATTTGAGGCTCATGCAGCCCCACACAGGTGACACAGGCACTATACTCAAGGGGCCCTCCTAGTGGGTTCATTATTCCATGGTTAAGCTATAGGTCGTTTCAAATGTTCCATTGATGATATGATGAGGCCCCTGAGAAAAGTGACTAAGAATAATGAAAGAGTTTTATAAGATGGGAAGTAATCAGTGGAGAATCTCTTTGAAGGCCACTTAATTAAAGTGATAAAAGAATATTCCTTCAAAAGTCATATTTCAAGATATAGATCACACTACTGATCTACACTGGCAGTCATTCTGGTTGTATGAAAACACAAAAATTAAGATTTTTAGCTTATCTCATCCATATTCCATGCTATTACAAAGAAAATTAGGAATATTTAAAAATACTTTTTAATTTTTTTCATTTAAAGACTGCTTGGCCCATTTCTATCTAGCCTCTTCTAGGCTAATTCTCACATATTAATTTAGCCCATTTCTAATAATGTGTGTAAGCACCCCAAGGTGCGCTTACCGGGAAGATTCTAGCCTAAGTCCATCCTGGGTCTGAGCTTCATCCCGTCTGCCACAGAGTGCAGAGCTATCTCGTCTACCCTGGAGAGCTGAGCATGGCATCTCTGCTCCAGAGAGCAGAGCTGTCGGGTCTGAGCTCACTTCCTCTTTCTCCCAGCATCCTATTCTGTTTACTCCTCCCACCTATGTTTTAACCTATCAGGGCCAAGGAGTTTCTTTATTGCTTAACCAATGAAATCAACAGATTGATATATGACACTCCCACATCAACCCCCAGTTCTGAAGAAGTGGAAAGAAGCTCCCTTCATCCATATATTTCTTTGGAAAATCTCTTATAATGTCATGGTAAGACTATAGCCTGCTTGAGAATCAGTGGAGTTCATTCTGCATCCTGGTTCTGGAGAAATGTGATTGAGAACCCAGTTAGTTGATGAAAATATTTTGAGGTCCACTTCACTTACTGGGGAAAATGATGAGTCCTCCTGGTCCTGAAGGAATAAGCCTGAGGACTCTTTGTCAAAAAAAATGTGGAGAACCCTGTACAGAATGAGAATGTTGCATCCACAGACAAACAGAATTTTGAATACACAATTTTCTTTCTTCAGAGACAGAATGTCTTATGCTTTGGGGAATGCAGAAAGGTCAATGAATCTTGTGGGGTGCATGGTATATCAAGGCTCAACTGAAAAATTAGAGAAGCCTGACATTTTCCTGATCAAATCTTCATGGGAATTTAGAATATCATGTTGTGCAGGGAAGGAAGCAGTGAGAACAATAATTTTTAATTTTTGAGATTAAAAAATAATTGCAACATGTCTCCCTTCTCGTTCCTCTCTTCAAAACTCCCTTTATACCCATGTCTACTCTTCTTCAAATTCATTACATCTTCTTTTATTAGTTGTTATTGCATGCGTATATGGATACATATATTCCTAAATGTAACCTGCACATGATTTAAAAAAAACTTGAAAATTATTTCTTAAATAAACTATGAGTAAAAATGTTCAATTTTACCCAAATAAATTCTCCATCCTTGTTTTTGTTATGAATCTTTTTGGGTTTCAAGCCATGGTATTTTTTGATTTTTTTTTCAAAAACTAGAATTGTCCTGAATTAATACACGTGCAATTTACTTCGGCATTGTGAAATGCTATTTAAGTCGAGGATGGATTTAATTGCTGGTTCTTCTTGGCTGATGACTTGGTATTGTCTCTGGCACCTGATCCACACAAAAATTGCTCATTCTTTACTGATTAAAAAGTTTCCCCAAATAAATATTTATAGGTGTCAGAACACTGAACACTGCATATATACAAGTATTTCAACCGACTCCACGTTTTTGTTGACTTTCACATTTTAAGTATCTGAGTGTTGTGGGAAGAGAAAATCCTGTACCTTTAAGTTGATGGCCGGCCTTCCATGTCTAGTTTTCAGACAGTACCATCCAACATATATGCCTGCTATAAAATCCAAGATGAGAGGAACAACTGATATGAAATACATTTTAATAGGTTGTAATTATGATTTATCATAAGCCCCATTTAAAAAATTTGTATTCTTTGGGAATATGGTAACTGTCCCCTTTCAAATGTAGTTGCTATAATTTTCAGGAAGTAGAATTGTTAGTTTCGGAAAGAATTGAGTCTGCTAAATGTCTTCAGGCTTCTTCTCTGTATCTATAATAACAGTGAGAACAAAATAAATTTTTTCTCATCTAGTTTCTGAAAGGCACCTTTTTTTTCTTCTAAATTTTGACCTTACTTGGGAATCCTGAAGTTTCACATATTTTTTACTATTTATTTATTAATCCTAAAAGGTTTTGTTATTTGCAAATTTTGAATATATTTGGAAAGAGGAATGTAGTTGGATATTTCTACAAGTTAGAGTCAATTCTGTTTCCATGGGACTTTGTAATTTATCATAGGATAGGATCTTCCAGTGAAGAATGTTCAGATTGTGGCATAGATCATGGCTAAAATTTCTTCATTGTGAGGAGGAAAGATCAATTTTAGCCCATTTTTGGTTCATTTTCATGGTAGGATGCAGTGGCAGAATGAGAATATGAATTACATTTAATGCACTTTATGAAACTATGTTTTAAAATCTTGGACTCCAAAGCTTAGATTATTATATATAAATGTACATTGCGTGTAATGTATAATGTGGAAGATTTAGAACTCAAAAGAATAGTGACACATGTGTGTACAGATCATTAAAAACACATTGTATTTCCTAGAAATATTGGCAGGATAGTGATCTCAAGTTCAGTATCCCAACTGTAAAGTCAATTTAGATTCCCAAACTTAGTCATCTTAGAACTGCTCCAGTTTTCTCTCTCTCTCTCTCTCTCTCTCTCTCTCTCTCTATCTTTCTTTCCTTCTCCCTCTCTCTCCTTCTCCCTCTCTGTGCATCTTTTTATTAACAAAAAGCTCCAAATAACACTAAAAGCTGAAGTTCTTGGTATCCGCTGAGCAGTTCCTCACACTTATTCTCATTTAATTTTCATAGTAATCCTGTGAGGTAAATATTATTATTTTATACTCAGAGGTGAGGATATCAGCTCAGAGGAGCTAAGTGGCACAGGAGAACATGATGTAAGTCACACATCTTACTGTTTTCCAACATACATAGCCTTTTTAACATAGCCAACGTATAGCAATTCTTTAAACTGGGGGTAGGTTCAGCTATTTTACAAGGAGAAATTCAAACTCACAGAGGCTAAACCCCCAAACAGTCTAGAGGAATAACTAATACTCTGACAGTCTAGCCCAGATGCAATGGGTTGCTCTCAACACTAAGCCATTCCTCTGACAAGCTCTCAGGTCAGATAATCATGATAAAGTGTGTTAACAATATCTTTACAACACTTGACTGTTAACTTGTACCTGTGAATGTCAATTCAACCTACAGGGGAGTAATGACTTCTAATTCCAACTGCCCATCTTTCCTCTGTTGGAACCATGTAATATCAAGTCATAGCTACAGCTGGTGTTTATTATTTTAAAACAGTCTTGTCTGAGAATTTACAGTATACTTGCTTTCATAAATTTTGGTAACTAAGTCATTAAAAATTTAAAAATTGAGATTATAATATAATTACAACATTTCTCTGTCCCCTTTCTCCATTTAAGCACTCCCATACATCCCTCCCCACTTTCCTATAAACTCACGACCTCATTTTTATTAATTATAAATTGCATGCATATATGTACATATGTATATACTGCTAAGTACATAAATACAGCCTGCTCCATTCATATAACGTTATTGTATGTATGTTTTCAGGACTGATCACTTGACTCCGGAAAACCAGTTGGTGTCCTCTTTCCTGGGAAAGAGCACCTCTTCCTCTATCAGCTTTTCTCAGAAGGCTATAGTTCAGCATCCTAAGGTTATATGAGTTGAGGCCTCCTAGACTTTTCTCTTTCCACTTCGGCATGGCCATTGGTGTCATCCTTCTTCAGTTCTTGTTTGGACAATCATGCTGGAGAGACTTTATGGATGTGCTTCTGACATTACTAAAGACATGATCCCACAGCATATTACAAGAACCTTTGCCTCTTACAATCTCTCTGCCCCCTCTTCTGTAATTTTCCCTTAGATTTACATGTGGGACCCTTGAAGATGTGTCTTTTGAGAATGAGCTCCACAATTCTGAAATTTATTTGGTAATGGTTTTCTGTAGGATGCTATCTCCAAGAACTAAAGAATGCCTTATACCACCCCCATATCATACATGAGGAGCCATTGTTTGTTTGAGTTGTTGGCCAGGGAGACACCCAAAATGTACAGCCTGTTGCTATTACTCTTGGTGGATTCTTAGAGGTAGAAGGTAAGTCTCTACTGCACCTCAGAAACAGCCCAGAGACCTCTTAACTGCAACTAACATGAATGTCTCTGCCCTGAGTACTAGCTTTCGTGGTACCGGAAGGTATCATAAAAGCTTCCAAAGGAGGTAGGCAATCAATAGCCCTAGCCATCTACCTATTATTATGAACTACACCAACAACCAACATGACAGTAACCCTAGTGGTGCAGTAGTGTATCTTTGCAGTAACCAAAAGCTCTCCAATTAAGACCCATTAAGTTAAGACCCATTCAGTAAGAGGAATGCTATACCAGGTAAAGGAAATGTAGTTAATTATTTCATGCTAATGAAGTCATGGTTCTTGAAGGAGAATCTACAATCACTAATATACTTAACCAGCACAAGGCTTAAAACAAACTATAAATATTTGCCTTTAAACTCAGTGGTACGTGTAGTCATCACCCCTCATTAAGAAAAGTTCTTTTAAAACATGATTTTAATGTATTGTGTTAAGTCATTATATGTATCAGTTAGTCACAACTGGACCTCTGCTAACCTGGTCAATTGTTTTCCTAGAGTGACAAGTTTAGGATGAGCAGACTCGGTACCATCATCACTGCCCACTGAATGGTTCTTGTTCTCAGCATCCTATAGAGAATGACCAAAAACATGACTTCTGTCTCAGTAATTGTTTCCTCAGAAACAAATTAAGCCAATCTCGTGGTCCTCGGACTTCCCACAGGGCAGGGAACCCTGATTGCTCTTTGGGCTGACGAGGGAGGGGGACTTGATTGGGGAAGGGGGAGGGAAAGGGGAGGCAGCTGGGGGGAAGAGACAGAAATCTTTAATAAATAAATAAAAAAAGAAAGAAAGAATCTTTCAAAATGCAATAAATGAAAACAAAGCAAAACAAAAACACAGTAGGATCAGGAAAGAATGAGACCCATGTGTAATTATGGTCCAAATTCAAAGGAAAAATAATAACCAAGCTTTTTCTTTACATCTCTAAATAAGACAACTGGCTAGGCTACACAGGCTAGACAACAAATTCAAGAATACAGTAGTTAGACCAACTTTTTTCCCATGCTCCACATTGTTTGCTTTTAATGGCAACGTGTCAGTGGTCCCAACTTGTTCTGCTACTGAAACTTGAGAAGGTATGTGACTTTATAGCTTAAAAAGAATACAGAGTTCATAATCTTGTAAAATTACAAATCTACTCAATTCAGTTATTAAAATTGTCCCATCCTGCTGTATATGATGGTGCATGCCTTTAGTCCCAGCCTTCAAGAGGTAGAGGCAGGTGGATCTCTGAGTTCAAGGCCAGCCTGGTATATAGAGTGTGTTCTAGGACAGCCAGGGCTACACAGAGAATCCCTGTCAAAAAAAAAAAAGTCAATCCCAAACATTGTCAAAATTCCAAATACTTCCCAGATGAAAGATTCCCACTATGGAATATTCAAATCAGAAATTGGTGTTGGGAAAGGGATTTTTAAATTCTGAGTTTTCCCCCTCTCCTCTTTACCACTTGGTTGTTATCTTACAAAGGCATCTAACTCGAGATGGTTTCTCTTCTAGGCACCTGTGCTGTCCTTCAGAAGTTTTCTCCTCTGAGTTTCTTTGTTAGATCTACAATGTGATTGATGCATTTCTTTTAACTGGACATTTTGCAACACTGTGTTTTAGATAAAGGGTTATTTTAGCAGGCACAATGCTTCCATAATGGAGTAGATAGTCTGCCTTAATGAACAGTGATATTGTGGGGTGCCTTCTGACTCAGTACCAACTTGCTTTGTTACCTTATTGGTTAAATTTCTAAGGTTGGAGCCAGATGCAGTATATTGACCTAAAATGATTACTTAACTGTAGGCTTGTATGATGGATTTCTGATATGTTATATCTTGTGTATATATTTTAACTTATATTGTTCTTTTGATCCTCATAACATATGATTTCCTATCTGTAACATCTTTCTTGCAAGTTACATGCAGTTGTGGAAAATAAAGATTATTTTAGATTAAATATTTTCAAAATTCTTTATATAATGTTTATAACATAAAAATATATTTATTAGTTTTATTCCCATTCTATCTTGCATGTTAACATGTAGCTATATTGCTATTTAAATCTATAAAGGCAATGATTTCAAGCATTCTGAAGACAGTATGTAACTGAGAAGTCTTTGAACAGTGACATTATTCACAAGTAAAACTATATTGATTCCTCAATCTATCTCATCCTCATAAATAATGGTGATTTTTTTAAATTAGGAACTTAAATTTGGTGAGTGCTTTCATATTTACAATGTGTAGACTGTCTTTTACAATGTGTATCTGTATTTTTTAAGAAAAAAATCAATCATCTTTTGATACATCAGAGAGAATGATGGGCTAGAACATCATAGGAAGGAATATGATAGATGTTAAAATCAAAAAAGTAAAATCAAAGAAAATGAGAGACTTGGAGATCTCAACCTACATCAACCTGTTTTAATGTAAAAGACCCAAACTTATTGATAGCTTTCTTTCCTCTAGGAATATTGTTCAAGGTCAATATTGCTGGTTCCTGCATCTCAGTCCACAGCTTTAAGCACAGTAGGTGGAGAGGGAAGGGACCAGTAGTTCATTTACAGTGGTATTTGTTATTAACATCAACCGCAAACCATTCTCTGCAGAGCTAGTCGGGCTCTTGACAGGCAAGCAGCATTATCTATTTTTGGCTTGCCAGTTAAGTTAGTGGGAGAGTGTGTTTTCTCCTTTTACTTATGTTGGCTCTAAGGGTAGAAGTCTGGAAAGTAGGAAATACTCCATGGCTTGGCAATCCGTAGTTTGTATATTAAGTGCAGAAAGAGACTCTGATGGAGAATGAAGACTTCCAGAAAACGAGAACATTCTTAAATTCCTTTCTCTTTCTTTCCTCTTCTAGGGGTAGTTCCCCTAGCCTGTGTCATATGTGTTTCCTTTGCAGGCCCAGCTAGGTGACAGATATAACCTGGGATTGGGTTTTCAATAACCACACTAAAGTATAAGAAGACTCTTTAGACCATCCTCTCTGCAGTACTTCTGTTCTCCTCCTTTTTTTTTTTTTTTAAATTACTCAAACCAAAAGGGAAAATGGCTTATTGGTATTCAATGGTACTTGTAGATAATCTTTCACTAGTCCTGAATTATCATTCAGGAGCTCTCAGCTGAGAGTACACCTTTTGATGGAGAAAATATATTACATTGTTAGAGGAAAAGGGATTTGGAAAAGATTCATTAGCCAATGCGCGCTCCCTCCTCCCTTGTATCTAATATGATTCCTTCATCTTATAGATGAGAAGAGTTAGGTGAAAAGTGTTAGACCGACTTTTCCCATGGTCCACAGATTATAGGTTAGTGGGAGCATTAGACTATTACTGAAGCACAAGGCCCAACTTTTCTTCCTATCTGACTTTGTCCTGGCCACAGAGTTAGGAACTAAAAGTGTTTTATGATGATATGACATCTCTAGTAAGCCTTTTGTCTAGGCTAATATATTTGGTTAGAACACTAGGGGAGAGAGTTGAATGTCAGATAGCAGAATAAGGGAGACATACCAGCTTTCTTCATGTGCTGTAGTTAAATACATTTTATTTTGCATCTATTACATTTTTGAGCAATTATATGGTTCACACAACTCACAAGCTTATTGGGTTTTCTTTATTGCCTTACACTTCATAAAGATGGACAAAATAGACATAAAAACCAAGCTATTTCACTCATCTCCCCAATGTCTAGGGATTGTCTCAGAGCAGAGTGTTCAGAGTTGGTGGAGGACTAGAAGGTGACAGTATCTTTTGGACACAACAGGGAAATTGTACATATGAACTCAGATAAATCTGCCAGCACGCACAAGAACTCTGCAAGTTTTAGTCAGACAAAATTCTCACTTGGAGCTGGGTGATACAGGAACAAAATTCTCATTTCTCGTTCTACCCGGGAGCTACTGGGAGAAGAGACAGTTGCCAATAAAGGTGATAGGTTGTCCATACTCCAGTGGGTGCCCACATAAGCTAAGAATATTTTGGCAATAAATGGACTTGATGGGTTTAAAAAGTAACCTACAACCACCACCGCTACAACCCCCGCCACCACCAATAAGATCCCAGGAGAACATAAAGCTGGCTATATAGTGAGGTAAAGGTGGGTCTGTAAGGAGCTGGGCCAGAGGGTGGCGAACAGATGCATCACATTTTTTATTAACTATCAAAGAATCAATAAAACCTCTTTTTAAATACCAAGCTCAGGTCATCATACTTGTATGGCAATTCTTCAACTGCTGAACTATTTTGCTAGCCCAATAACTAGCATTTTAGTTCTTATTCCAAAAGCCTTAAACCTATATGTATATATGATTATTTATCTAACATAAATCAAAATTAGAAAAAAAATTGATTTTTTAGCATCTATCCTTGTATGTTGTGGTGATCTGAAGAGAATCAGTATTCATCATTGATAATGCTCCCACTAATTCGTCTTGATGATAACCTGTTTTGCACACTTGACTACCAAGAACATCTCATGATAGCAGGCACATGGCCAAGCTTAGCATGAAATTGTGGTCATCTGATAATTGAAAAATGTGCCTTTTGGCCCTGCTAGTTCTATATGTCATGTTTTGATTTAAGTAAGAAAACTCAACACGGCTGAACATAGAGATTGATGGTATAAATTTATTTTTACAGTGACTTTATCAAAAAAATCACTCACACAGAATTCCAGAGCTTATTGCTGCCCTGAAAGTAAATCACATCAATAACTTATTGCTGCCCTGAAAGTAAATCACATCAATAAAGAGTGCTTGAAACTGTTTTTGAAAAACAAATTAGTGAAACATATATGCCCAAATATTTGCATTATAAGAGCAGAGAAATTAGTAATGATGTATTTCGTTCAGTTATCTCAAAAATGTTAGGGTGGTTAATAAGATGGAATCAGATTGTAGGATAATATTCCTGTAGCCTAGTGGAGCAGATAAAAAATAGAAATATATATATAAACAGCAGTGAGTCAGATTCTTAGTGCTGTCCAAGTTATGCCCTTTCAGAGCTGGGTGAATCTTGGCAAGATTGCTTAGCTTCTTGTAGCCTCTGGAGTCTCCCCTGTATAATCACATTAATCTCTATTGATATTCATTTTATTCATTGTGGTTACTAATAATTATCTTATGGCTCCATACCAACCCATGGAAACTGAGCAGGTTGGTAAGTCATCTCTGTGGTTTTCATGACAGTGAGTAACGTCACAGAATGCCTATATCCTCATCATTGAGTATACAATGAGAGAAATGCAAGATGTTTTATTAGAACCTCACTCCCCTGAGGACTAACCCTTACAATAGGAAGAAAATAGCACAGACTGTTAAAGGGGCTCCTTACTCTTCCCTACAAGGCCAAGTAGAACTTCAGTTTACAGATTAAAAAGCAAAGATTTTCACTGGAGAGAAATCACTTCAACGGGAAGAAGAGTCTTGGAAATGGTTTAGGATGTCAGACTGCTGATTCTTGGAGCAAATTGTTTTCTTTCTCTTCATTTCTGCCTCTGATGGGACAAGAAAGACCTTTGTAATCTAGACTTTTTAACTCTAAACTCGGGAGTTCCGCGTTTAGGGAGAAACACCTGGAGAGAATCGAACCACAAGCAGTGGTCAAGAGGCACCACAGATAAGCCTGTCTCTCCATTCCAAAGACGTAGGGTACAGAATTTATCAATGTGCACCTGAAGAGCCTAGAGCGCTGCTGTATCTGGAATAGGAGAGTGTTTCTACCGTTCCTGTAGGGGCCTAGAACGGCAGCTGCTAAGTAAGTGTGGTGCTTGCTAAGGGTAGAAATATAAATGCCGTTTTCTGTAAGACTGCACTAAAAATTATACCTAGAAGCTTCGGTAGTCCCTCTGACTGTGGTGAAGTGTGGCAGTCAGCTTAATGATAATAAATATGCCAACTAATGTGTGTTAGTATATGCAATGTATACAAAATAACACAATTTTTACTTATTTCCAGCAAAACCAAGGCAAATGCCCAGCCCAGAACTGTCCAGTGGAAGCTCCCACGTGGATGCCTGTCCATCATTGTTCCGTAAGTTACTTCAACACTGGCTAGACTTAAGGAGAAATATTACTTCATTCTGGAATAACCTTCCCGAAATGTGGTAGAATATCGTCTAAAAGCCTAGAGTAGAGCAAACATTTTGATAGGAAAAAGTGTTTTTCCAGAAAGAAGTGTATTATAAAAAGTTACTATGATTAGGGAATCTATTTGCTTGTTTTTGAGTCAGGTACATCTTGCAAAGTACTTCTCTAAATGAGATATTGATGAGTTAGATTTGCATGGTCATTAAAATGAATATATTTGCACGTGTGTGTTTCTGAATCGCTGCCTATTCAGCAGTATTTGATTTGGAGAGGCCTTTGAGAAGATGCTTTTACTTGATCATTGTTTTGTTGACGGCTTAATCGTGATGAGTAAATGGACTTCCAATCCCAAGTCTTCCTGGCATGATAATAGACTCTGCATTTGTGTGGACGCTTCTATGTGAGAATTATTCAAGTGCCTTTGAAAGTAAACAGGTACTGTGTTATTATCCTTGGGTTGCAGTTTGAAGACTTAACCACACAGGGAGTAAGAATAGCACATCAACTGTAGAGCTGGCGAGAGATGCCAGATACCCTACCTCTCTTTATCCTGTGTTTGCTCTATTACACTGTGCAGAGGAATAAATGAAGGAAAGGGACTGATTTGTATGATATTCTCTTGCGTGTGCATTGCCTGATAGAGATGGCAGTAGCCTCTTGGGGATTATCCTTGCGATAACTGACAGTTTGTCTGGAATGGAATAATGCGTATGATGAGGACAGGAAACCAGAAAGCATCTTGGGACACTTCTTCCATTTGACCCTCTCTGCAGGTGGTCTGGAAGTAATATGTGGAGCCTTTTAAATACCTGCTTCTGTTGTCGAGGTACAAGCAGCTCAAATGGGGCCTCTGGGCTGCCACAGTGTGGCTTATGCTGTGTTGTCAAGGCAGTATGTCCGGGGGAGGAGACTTTCCGTTCAGACCATGTAAAGGACAGAGCTTCTTTCCTTGGCTTTGATTGGACAAGGAAGGAAGGGAAGATGGGAATCACCTTTAGTGAAGGAGATGACAAAGCTAAATTTTGGAGGGATTCCTGCTGTGCAGAAACAGTCTAGTCTTGCCAAAGACTTAAAGAATAAAAATGTCACATTTGTGTGAGCAGATGGCCAGAGGGGAGCTTGTGTACAGGGACTCTGCGGCTGCCGCCAGAAGATGAGTTTTAATAGTTTTAGTTCTTCATCTGTCACTCATCTTATTGTGTCCCTGGCAAAATTACCTTGTGATTACTGATTCATGTGTCTGCTTATTCAAAGAGGGATAAGCTCTTCTGGGTCCTAATGTCCAAATTCCTTTGTACATCTTTTTTTTTTTTTTTTTTTATGGGAGGGTCCCCAATGACTGGGGTTCAGATCTGACTCTGTAGTATGTTGGTTTCTTTAGTAAACGCTATCTTCGAATGTAGGCTTTGTTAAGGTTTCTTTGTCACTAAAGGATTTCTTTACATGGACTGAGGCTGCTATCTGACCATTTGGTTGATCTTCTTTAATGGTTGAGCTTCCATTGTGGAATCAAAATAACTTAGAGATGATTTCTCTACTGGGCTATTGGCGTGTTAGATTTTTGACTGTTCTTAAACTCAGCAGTATTTGATTTTAGATGAGTCCTTTTGTACTTTTCATCCCACAGAGTTTTGGGAAATTTATCTTTAAACTAGACAAAATTTAGTAATTCCATACACTTATACAAATTGCCGGTGATATAGTCATGAATCAGTTTCCTTTTTCTTATAATCATGAATAGAGTTCCTGCTTTAATAGATAAACCTGTGTGTAACACCAATAATTTTTTGACCTGAAGTCCAAAGTAAAGGAACCTTGGCAATGCATTGTTAGAATATGGTCTTTGGAGTCATTGTAAAGAGTTTTCTCTTCATTATTAGTAAGTATTCTTAGGAGCCAGAGAGTTCCAGAGAAGGTCTTCTTATTGCAGGAACTTAAGAAATAAGTAGATGACTGCATTTTAAGACTCTTCTTGTAGACCACGAGCCAGTTGTGCTGACTCTAAAAATCTACTTCAAACCTGTAGTCAGCTGCAAGCCTCAGAAACTCAGTGTCCTCTGTTTGGGGATTAGGAGCTACTGGGTCCACAGATTTCCTCCATAATCCATGAAAGGTACTCTTATCCCCTAGTAGGGAAGATACCTTCAGGAAGACCGATGCAGTGCGTCACCATTTGTTTCTCTGCAGGGAACTCCTTTAAGCACAGAGGTAGCCTTCTTGTGACCGTGCTTAGACGCTTTAGGATTGCTTTACCTCTACTCACTGATTTCCCTGGCAGATACTCACATCAGCAGAGATAGATGGATTTTTGCTTCTGAGAATCTACAAATCGGTCCTAAGGAGATACCAGACTGGTGGGCATTACTATTGATTCACACAAAGGACAAGACTTCAGGAAGGGCTTTGGGAACTTTAGTTGCTGAGAAGCTTAGAACTGGCCATTCTAAGGTTTACTTGCTTAGAAATCTGACTCTGTGAAAAGATTCTTCTGGTTAATAAATAATCATTAAGTTATCTTTCCTCTCAAATTATTGGTTTTATTTATTTATTTGGAGTTATTAATTTACTTGCAGTCAAAAGAGAAAGAGCACCAGCAACATTTACCGAGTCTCCAACCCTGTTCAATAAAGCTAATACAATGAACGGTTTCAGACAGAAGTTCCTAGAACACCGGAACTTAAAAATTTATAGTAGTCTATTAACTCCACTGATCTGATTCTTTGAAAAAGTGGGATGTATAAAAGAGTCACCAAGGATGAGCTTCATCATGACGTATTGCATGAGAGAGAATGAGTAGTCATTCTGTATTACTAGTTCACACAGTTACGTAACAAAATCTACCAGTAGGTAAAACGGTTTTGGCATTAATTTCCATTTGTTATCTCTCAAGAAATAGTGAAATTCATAACTTCATATTTTTACAAAAATGTCTCAACTGTCTCAAATCCTCTGAGACTAAACCAGGTTATAAATAAATTAATATATTCTTACATAATAAATGGATAGTCTCTATTATCTTCACGAGGTTTTGAGCCGGTGATTCTCTTCTCCATTTCTTTCCCACAATCCAAGGGTTGTTTTTTGGTATTCTACTGCACAGTGATTGTAATTGGGATTTATTACTTTGCATAGAATTGTCTTTGTCTTTATATGTGCAGTTGCGTCTGATTCCTTTGGTGGTTTTTGTACTCCACACCTATGTAATAGAAGATCTGAAATGGCTCCCTTTTAGTCCAGACTATAATTTTCAGATTGAGATTGAAGATTAAGATTTTTTATCTTAGTTATTATACAAATACACAGGTATAATTACACTTCTGGAATAAATTTGTTCCCTGGTGAGGTGCATGGTGATTTCTCTCTAATTCTTTGACTAGAGTGGGCACTAGAACTATACCCTTTACTACCCCACACTTCAAATTTAACTAGACTGAATACCCTATTAGTTTGTGTGGCCATGGGTAAGATATGAGGAGTTCTGATTTTCTGCTACTTTTAGTTTTCCAGTTTTTATTAAAATTTTAAATTTATTTTACATACCAATCCCAGTCTCTTCCTTCCTCTCCTCCCATTCCTTCCCCCCACCTCCTTTTTTTTTATATTTTTTATTTGCTTATATTTGCAATTTGTACCCTCCTTTCTTAAGGAATTATTGAAGTGCTCTGTTTATGTGGATACCATGCAGTATAGTAGTGGTGCTGAAAAATACAGCATGAGATTTAGATACATCCCAAAGATTATCTTAAGCCATTTATTTAGCCAAACATTCACTCCTCAGAAAGGTCGCTATGGGAGTCAAGAAAGCATGGCATATCAAGTTGAGGCAAGACCAAATTCCTCCCCTCCCCCATCAATGTTGAGAGAGGAATTCCACCATAGGAAATAGGTTGCAAAAAGCTAGCTTAAGCACCAGAGAAAGATCCTGTTCCCGCTGCTAGGGGTTCCATAAACAGAAGAAGCTATGCAGGCGTCACCTACATGCAGAGGGTCTAGGTCAGTCCTGTGCAGGCTCTCTAGCTGTTGGTCTAGAGACTGTGAGCCCCCACAAGCTTGGGTCAGCTGTCTTTGTGCATTTCCCATCATAATCTTGACCCCCCCTTGTTTATATAATCCCGCCTTCCTTTCTTCAGCAGGACTCCTGGAGTTCAACCCAGTGCATCTGCTTCCATCAGTTACTGGATAAAGGTTCTATGATGACAATTAGAATAGTCACTAATCTTGACTACAGGGGAAGGCCAGTTCAGGCACCTTCTCCACTATTGCCAGGAGTCTTAATTGGGGTCATCCTGTCAATTCCTGGGAGTTTCCCTGGTACCACATTTCTCCCTAACCCCATAGTGGACACCTCTGTCAAGGTATCTCTTGCATTGCTCTCCCTCTCCATCCCTCCCCAAACATGACCATATCCCCCCCCCCCATACCTTTGCCTCTGGTGTACCCAGGATATCTATTTCTCCTTCCAGGGTAATCCATGTGTCCCTCTTTTTTTTTATAATTTTATTATAATAATATTCCTGGCGGCCTTTAGGACAAGACATCTCTTTTTTTATTTATTTTTTTATTGAGAATAAGAAAAAAAAAGTTTCCGCCTCCTCCCAGCCTCCGATTTCCCTCCCCCTCCCCCCACTC
>NW_026067967.1:2012478-2016984 GCF_014885135.2 Alexandromys fortis | reverse complement strand
AAGAACTTTAAAGCATTGAAGAAAGAAATTGATGAGGATACCAGAAAATGGAAGGACCTCCCTTGCTCTTGGATTGGGAGGATCAACATAGTAAAAATGGCAATTCTACCAAAGGCAATTTATAGATTCAATGCAATTCCCATCAAGGTCCCATCAAAATTCATCACAGATCTTGAGAGGACAATAACCATGTGTCCCTCTTAAAGTACTCCTTATTACCTAGTTTCTCTAGGGATGTGGACTGTGGCCTGGTTATCCTTTGTTTTAACATCTAATGTCCACTTATGAGTGAGTGCATACCGTGTTTGTCTTTCTGGGTCTTGGATGCCTCACTCAGGATAGCTTTTTCTTGTTCCATCCATCTGCATGTAAATTTTGTGTCACTGATTTTTAGCACTGAATAATATTCCACTGTGTAAATTACCACATATTCTGTATCCATCCTTCGGTTGAGGAGCATATGGTTTGCTTCCAGGTTGTGGCTATTACAAATAATGCTATTATGAACAGAGTTGAATAAGTGTCCTTGTGATATAAGTGTGCATCCTTTGGGTATGTGCCCCAAAGTGGTATCACTGAGTCTTGAAGTAGATTTAGTCTCAATTTTCTGAGAAACTTCTATACTGATTTCCAAAGTGGCTGTTCAAGGTTTACACTCCTACTAGCTGTGGAGGAGTGCCCCCCTCCTTATTCCACATCCTCTTCAATATAAGCTGATATCAGTGTTTTTTATCTTAGCAATTCTGACAGGTGTAAGATGGTATTTCAGAGTCATTTTGGTTTGCATTTCCCTGATGGCTAAGGATGTTGAACAATTCTTTAACTGTCTTTTGGTCATTTGAGATTCTTTCTGTTGAGAATTTCCTGTACCACACTTTTTAATTGGATCATTTTGTATTCTGATGTCCAGGTTTTGAGTTTTTTGTATATTTTTGAGATCAGCCCTCTGTCAGCTGTGGGGTTGGTAAAGATCTTCTCCCATTTTGTAGGCTGCCATTTGGTCTTACTGACCAGGTCCCCACACCAGTGACTTAACAACACACCTGAAAGCTCTAGAACAAAAAGAAGCAAATTCTCCCAGGAGGAGTAGACAACAGCAAATATTAAAACTGAGGCTGAAATCAATAAAATAGAAACAAAAGAACTATACAAAGAATCAATGAAGCAAAAAAATGTTTCTTTGAAAAAATCAACAAGATAGAGCACCCCAAACTAACCAAAAGCAGAGAGAAAATATTCAAATGAACAAAATCAGAAATGAAATGGGGGACATAACAACAAACACTGAGGAAATTCAGGAAATCATTAGTTCATATTTTGAAAACCTGTGCTCCATATAGTTGGAAAACCTAAAAGAAATAGACTATTTTCTGGATAGTACCACATACCAAAATTAAATCAAGATCAGGTAAAAACAATTTAAATAGAACTCTAGCCATTCAAGAAATAAAACAATTATTAAAAGTATGCCAACCAAAACAAGCCCAGGACAAGATTGTTTCAGCACAGAATCCTACCAGAATTTCAAAGAGCTAATACCAAGACTTTTTAAATTTTCCACACAATAGAAACAGAAAGAACATTGCCAAACTCTTTTTTTTATGAGGCTACAGTTACCCTGATACCCAAACCACACAAAGACACTACTAAGAAAGAGAATTACAGACCAATCTTACTCATGAACATTGATGCAAAAATACTAAATAAAATATTGGCAAACCAAATCCAAGAACACATTTAAAAAATTATCCACCATGATCAAGTTGGCTTTATTCCAGAGACGCAGGGATGGTTCAAAAAGGGAGACGGGGAGGGAAATGGGAGGCGGGGAGGAGGCGGAAATCTTTTTTTTTTCCAATAAAAAAATTATATTTAAAAAAATATGAAAATTTGTCAATGTAATCTACCAAATAAACAAACTGAAAAAAAATTGTCATCTCATTAGGGGCTTTAAAAAGCCTTTGACAAAATCTAACACCCCTTCATGATAATAGTTTTGGAGAGATCAGGGGCACAAGGAACATATGTAAACATAATAAAAGCGTTATACAGTAAGCTGGCAGTCAGCATCAAATTAAATGAAGAGAAACTCAAAGTGATTTCTCTAAAATCAGGAACATGTCAAGGCTGTTCAGTCTTTCTATATCTTTTAAATATAGTACTCGAAGTTCTAGCTAGAGCAATAAGTAAGCAAAAGGATATCAAGGGACTTCAACTTGGAAAGGAAAATGTCAGACTTTCGCTATTTGCAGATGATGTGACAGTATATGTAAGTGATTTCAAAAATTCTGTCAGGGAACTCTTACAGTTGATAAACACCTTCAATAATGTGGCTGGATACAGATTAACTCAAAAAAATCAGTAGCTCTCCTATATACAATGATAAACGAACTGAGAAAGAAATCAAAGAAACAACATACTTTATGATGAACACAAATTATATAAAATATAATGGAGTAACTTTAACTAAACAAGTGAAAGACCTGTATGGCAAGATCTTTAAGTCTTCGAAGAAAGAAATTGAAGAAGATACCAGAAAATGGAAGGATCTCTGCTGCTTTTAAACAATTGAGAAAATGAACATGTGTTTTGTGACTTGGGCAAAGACAGGTAGATATCCCACAACTAAACTTGGCTAGAAATTAGCTCCTGACATGTAGCAATCAAGAACATTAAACTTAACCAGTTTCAAGGAGATGGGGTGACATTTTAGGGCATTTCTACGCACTGCTAGGTATGGATATAACATGCACATATACCTGATTCTATTGAGGAATACCCTTGGCCAAATCCTTGGTTACTTGACTTTACTAGATCTTATTCAGTGATGGATGTTATTGGACACATCAAAAATTACTAACTATTCAGTACCTGACTAGAATTATTGCATATCTACACATTTTTGTTGGTTACTAGAACTTAAAAGAATAATGTTAGAAGAAGTGTTTTTAAGAGATAGATAGGAAATAATGCCCCTGCTACTATGGAGCATATCAACGAGGCTACCATAACTATATATTGTTATATATTCTGCATGTTAGTTGCAGTAGATCTGAGAAATATTTTTAATTTAGTGCAAATATTTGAAAATTAGAGCATTGTACTTAGTACATCAAATCTTGATTATTCACAAGTGATGAGTTAAAACGCATCCTCATATTTCTCAAAAGATGACAGGAAACAACAAGGGTAAATTTACATGTACTTGTGACACATTATATAACAAAAGAGCTATAAGTTTTCCTCTCCCACACTATTGTTTGTTTTTTTCTTTAGTGCTCCTGATGTTTTTTAACTTTGCCTAGAGCTCACATATCCAGACCATGGCACTCAGAAACACATAGCCTTCATAAAATCGTTGTGTCTGCTCTCTGGGAGTTTTCAGAGTTCCCATAAGGACAGAACCATTGGCTCACTCTTCTGCTGGGAAATTGGACCCATGATGACTCTGATGAATATTGCCTTTCTAAAGAAGGCACATTATTTATTATTTTTTTAGAGCACAGTTTTCATACTATGAACAGTCTCTTTACGTAATAAAAAGTTAGGCCATTATCAGATGATCATAGTTTTAGGAAAATTACAGAAAATTGCAGTGCACAGGACCTTAAATTGGTGGGCACTGGGACCAGAGTGTATATGGCCATCTGGATAGTCATCATGGGTTTAGAAGGAAATCTCAAGGGGAATTATCTCAGGAAAAAGCTCAATATACTTTAATAAATGAGAGCTCTGTGGATGTCGATTTTGCTCTAGTTGTGGGCTGGACATCATGAAAATATTGGGATGATAGGGTTGATGCATAGGTAGACCTGCTCTTTCTTTCTTTCCCAGTCATGAGAACACTCTGCATTTATATTTGTGTTCTCTCTGGCTTTAAAGACTACTGAGAGCTGAAGTACTCACATAAAAGGTTTCTGTTATGATCTTTGAAACATGCCCAGCAAGGAGGCCAGGTGGCATTTCTGGAGAGGGGCACTATTCCATAGGGATTGGTCCATGAAAAGGCCTTCCCAGAAAACACACATAAAAACTACCAAGTGGAACAGGAGACATACAAGCCAGTAGAAAAGTAAGCGAATCCAGGGGTGTCAAAATCTGAAGATGAACTGGTCCTCATCCAGGAGGAAACCAAAGGCTAGCCCACCATAAATCTAAGCTGAACACAGTTGGAACTCAGTGTCTCCAGCTTTCTCTCTTCTCTATGCTGAAATATTTTGCTTCTAATTCTCTTTTTACACAACTTGACTGTCTTGGGTCCTCACAATCTCTCCCAATTGCTTCCTTTTGCCATTCTACTAATATTTGATAAACTACAGGAAGAATGTAACTTTAAAAGACATTCTGATCATGGCGAACAATGAGGACTGATGAGAAGCCAAGGTCAATGGCAAGGGGTTTTGATCCTACTTCATGTTCTGGCTTGGTGGGAGCCTAGCCAGTTTGGATGTTCACCTTCCTAGACATGGACGGAGGGGGGAGGACCTTGGACTTTCCACAGGGCAG
>NW_026067967.1:2007414-2012419 GCF_014885135.2 Alexandromys fortis | reverse complement strand
GAAGGGAAATGGGAGGCTGGGAGGAGGCGGAAACTTTTTTTTTCTTATTCTCAATAAAATAAAAAAATGAAAAAAAAATAAAAAAATAAAAAAAAAAAAAAGACATTCGTGTGTGTGTGGGGGGGTGTTTTAGGAGTGATTTTCTCTGTTTATCTAAGATAGTCTAGGCTACAACTGTTACATGTTTAGAATATTTTGTGTACTTGTTATTATTGTATATTAGTATTCTTTATTTTCTTCATATTACTACAGACCAGGGGTTCACTCACTTAAAAAGCAAAATTAAGCAATATTTTTTAGTTCATTCACACAATTATACAAATTTCATCACAATGAATTTTAGAACATTTTCATGACCCTGAAGAAAACACTACACTCTGCAACGGACCCTTCTTGTTCATCCTCCCATCCCATGAATCTTTTTTCTCTTCTAGACTTACCTATTCTGAACAGTTACTGAAGTTATACTTGTATAATATTCTGTAATAGCTGCTTTGATTTTGGTGTATTTTCAGAGTTTTGTGATATTGCATATATGGATCCATCCATTATTATTATTTGGCAGATACTATTTGGCTATAATACTCCTTGTTAATCCATTTACCATCTCATAGGGAAAAGAATTGCTTATACTTTGGATATCATGAATATTCTTGTGTGAGTTTTTAATATGGTCAGGCATTTTAAATTTTATTGAAAATATAAATTTTTTATTCCTGGGTCATACGGTCACTCTATGTTTAATATTATATGACTTTTCAAGCTTCTTTTAAAAAGTTGTATGATTTTATAATCTCATGAATAGCATGAATAAATGTTTTGTTTTCTATACATTCTTATCAGTTCTTGTTATTGGCATACCATTTTATTATAGATATAATAGGTCCAAAACATATTTGTTTTGGGCTTGATTTGCATTTACCTAATAATTAACAATGTTGAATATCTTTCAATCCACTTAGTGACCATTTGCTTAGTCTCATTGTAGACATGTCCATACAAAAGCTTTTCTCCATATCTAATATTTTAAGTTATTGAGTTGTAAAAGTCCTTCTATGTTCTGGACACTGCTTGAAGTCTTATGATAGTAGTACTTTCACTTCAATTCTGTTAATTTTTTGATCACTTATTTGTACTGATGTCCAAATAGGAATTTTTAAATACTGATGGTGCCTAACATATCTTCATAGCTACATCCTTTTAATGAAACCTATATGTAATTCAAGGTCACAAAGTCTTGCTTTTCTATATTCTCTGCATTCTGTAGTTGTAGCTTTTAGATTTTGCTCTCTGATCCATTTTGGGTCAAGTTTTATGTTGGCATGAGTAGTTATCTAAGTTTTGTAGCTTTTCTTGTTGAAAAAGAATCTATTCCTTACTCACTGGATTGCCTTTGCACTCTTGTTGAGAATCTACCAAGTATAAAAATATTATGGATTTCATTCTATTCTACTGTGTTTATGGCTATTTATGGATTTGATTCTATTCTACTGTGTTTATGTCTATTCTTCCATGTGGCATACGCAGAGAATCATTGTGAGAAAGGTGATTTCAACAAACTCTGTTTGATTTCAGAATTCATATCCTGAGTACAACACTCTGTTTTTCAGTGCTGGATGTGTTTACTGTGTGGTCTGCTTAATTTCTTAGGTACATATATGTGATCCTGATGATCCATAACACCTTATTTATAACCATATTTATATGTACCTTTAATAAACATGTTATCTTTTTACCTATTCCATTATATGACACAGATTATTAGAACAAATACAGAAATTCATAGGAGGGTGTCCATAAAACCTGTTTTATTAACAGACATAAAAATGGAAGCCTACAGTGAGGAAGGAATAAGGTATGAAAAATCAAGTACAAGCTCTTCAACTTTCCAGTGGTAGGGATTATTTATTACAGCCATATATCTTAATGTTCATAAATATTGGTCACGAGTCAAAACAGTCAAAGCTAAAATCAATCATACACAAACTTTCTGAAGAAGAAATCATAATTACTCTTGTGTTTTCTAGCTGAAGTTATGGATACCATCATTAAAATTAATTAAATATCTGTTTAAAAGTATACCATGTTCCATTTGCAGGAAGACTAAAGCATATAAACTTTCCAGTTAATTCTGACAGACGGCCGGTGTTATTCAAACCTAGACACACTTCCCAGGAAGTGAATTGTTCCTATCCATTCTGTATAGTTGGATTGAATTAGCTCTTTAGCTAGCAGTGATTTTGGGAGATAGACAAATGTTGTTAGAAAGGGACCCTAATAGCGTGTGCACAGTTTGCTTTGGGTAGATGCTGTCACTTGCCATTAGCAGTGTACTAATATGTGTTGACATTACAGGGGATTTGTAATGGGTTTAATATTTACCCAACTAAGCCCTTTACCCATTACTGAAGAAGAATGCATTATAAAATAATGAGTTTTGGACTCAAACAAGACTGTTAGAAGTCTTTCACAAGCTTTCTGCCTATGTATCACAATCTCTTTGCTTCCCTTTGCCCTTTATCAAATAAATGTAGCAATTAATACATACTTTGTTTTCAAGAATTTTACCTCAGAATTAGAGATACCATATGAATATGCCCAGTTCAGTTACTGGGAGATAGCAAGTTCACACTACAAGCTAATTTTGTTTTATTTTTTTAAATAAATGTAAATAAATTTGTTTTGTAGTATTATTATGAGCAATGAAGATCTATCAAAGTGGTTAGAGTTTATGGTCCTCTACTGACTCTCAAAGATAGCTGAAGAATGAAATCTGACGAATTAGTCTACTCTTAGTTTTCCTCACAGAGTCTAGGGTGTAACTGAGCATACAAAGTTTGACAATGTAAAGGAGTTAACTTGAAAATAGTATAGTTTTTTTTTCTGATAGTGATTTATTTTGTAACATAAACATTTATTTTGTTCTGCATGTACACCATGTTCCATTTGCAGGAAGCCTAAAGCGTATAAACTCTCCAGTTAATTCTGACAGCCAGCCAGTGTTTGTCAAACATAGACACACGGCCAGGCAAGTGAATTCTTCTCTTATCCATCCTGTGTAAGTCGGACACTGGAGTGAGTTTGTGCTTTAGCCAGTATTGATCTTGGGGGACACTGACAGTCTTTTCTGAACTACGAATCACTGTTCTGTTTGTGTTGTCGACTTAAGTTCTAGAACAGTCTCATGGAACAATGAGTTCCGCCCTTGTTTGTTAAAAGGCTGACTAGAAACACGGTTGGTTCAGATATGGAGTGCACAGCACAGTGTAAGAGGATGGGAACGTCATGCTGGAGCAGAGTTCATCTGTGTCTTAAGAATCCTCCACAGGCCTCTCTAGCTGCCATCTTCTTCCTGATTGGATGGTGTAAGATCACCATAGAATAAACACAGACATCATGGAGAGCTTTTGATTTGCGCATTCATGACTATGCCTAGATCAGCTAGAGATAAGGGGACATGAGTAAGAATCTTCTAATGAATAAACTGTCTGAAAGTTGAGATTGTAAAAGCGTATTATTACGAAGGTAAGGGAGCATACTCTTATGATTATATACTTTTATGAAGAATATACCTTTATGATGTTTTTGTAGCTAACTCATAAATTTGGAAAAGGGTAAAGTTAGGGGATGATAAATACCGGAGCTGTTCAAAACCAGCATGGAGTCTTCTTGTCTAACTTCCTTAGACCTGGTTCCTCTTTTCACTGTCTGTGCTATGCTTTGGATTTTGTTCTGACTAGCCTCATTAGATTTAGCCTCAGGTAATCCAGACCAGTGAAGTTATTTCCAGAAAACAACAGGCGCCTTCCTAGGTCCAATACAGAGCAGGGGTCAATGCCACAGGTCTTGAAGCAGCCTCCACCTACCCTAGGCCCCAGTGGAATTGCACTAAATATTTAGACAAACCCTGGCCAGCAGTAGCTCTGTAGAGGCACATGTAATGGAACATTAATTGCTGCAGTTCTTCAAGGACTGGCAACAGGCAGTGTGGCCCTGTGCTGGTTTCATTAAAAAACTCCCTCCAGGGCTCCCCCGATGGACTGATTCTCTACCTTCATCAACAAAAAGTGCAAGAAATGCATCTAACCAAAACCGAAAGTATATGGAAATATCCAGATTTTATAAGTTACTCCTTCACTGTAGCTAAACAGAAAACTAGATATAAATATTTGAATAGCTTTACTTGCTGGCCCACGTATATTCAAACACCTAATTAAGAAGTTAGGGCTATTTGTATCTGGATTGGATAAACCTCTCAACATGTGGGAGATAAATATGCTAATTGATTTTGATGGCTATTTTAAATTGCATTTTGGTGAAGCAAATATTTTGCATAATTTAATATCCATGCTTTAATTAAATATATACTATAAATACCCTTTCTTAAATATTGTTCTCCGAGCACTTTGCTTCTGCAATGGATTTGGTCACACTCCGTTGTTCTTTGGTAGTGTCAGCATTTTCATTAAAAGCTGTACTCTATTTATAGCCTGGAAGCAAAAACGCATTCTGAGCTAAATCTTCATGTGCTCAATGTTTTTCCAAACATAGTTTTGAATAGTATGCATAGGTGGAAGCTTTATGGTTGTGCAATGTTGAGGTTTGGGAGGACACCTGTGAGGAACCCACAGAGAATCTCACTTATCCCTGCCCCTTGTGCATCAGGATAGCAGCTGGGTGGGAGCTGAAGAACCAAGGGCGATACTGTTCTCTGTCACTAGTCAAACAGACAGAGTCCCTGGATTTCACTTCTGACCGTCCTATTTGGTACATGTGAGAAGCAGCACGGATTTTGTGGTCACTTAGAAAGAGGCTGCAACCCCATCTCTACTGCTTACACAATTTGGGGAAATTTCTTTTTCTTTTTCTTTTTTTTTTTTTCAAGACAGGGTTTCTCTGTGGCTTTGGAGCCTGTCCTGGAACTAGCTCTGTAGACCAGGCTGGTCTCGAACTCACAGAGATCCGCCTGCCTCTGCCTCCCGAGTGCTGGGATTAAAGGCGTGCT
>NW_026067967.1:1949225-2006392 GCF_014885135.2 Alexandromys fortis | reverse complement strand
GTAAAAAACAATGACTTCTCGAATTTTGCATGCAAATGGATGGAAATAGAAAACACTATCCTGAGCGAGGTAACCCAGACCCAAAAAGATGAACATGGGATGTATTCACTCATAATTGGCTTCTAGCCATAAATAAAGGTCACGGAGTGTATACCTGGTGAACCTAACGAAGCTAAAGAAGAAGGTGAACCCAAGAAAAAACATATAGTTATCCTCTTGGCTAAGGGAAGTAGATAAAATTGCCGGGGACAAAATTGGGATCTTGGGGGTGGGGTGGGTTGGGGATAAGGGGGGACAGGGAGAGAAAAGTAAGAAGGGGAGGATTGGGGGAACTTGGGGAAACAGGAAGATTGGGATAAAGGAAGGTCGGATAGGGGAGCAGGGAAGCACATATCTTAGTTAAAAGAGCCACCTTAGTGTTGGCAAGAGACTTGAACATCTGTTTTTAAATGGGCAAATGCATGTTGCCAAGACAAAATATTGAAATAAATAACACAGTTAATGCCGTTCCACCTCTAAAGAAGGCATGCCTTGTCTATAATATATGGACAGCTCACACAATTTTAGAGCAGGTGTAAAAGTTATCGCCCTTCTCCTGGCCCTTCCCAGACCAGGGTATTCATGGCCTTATTCTGTGTGGACCGAATGGGCCAAACTGCCATTGCCATGGTTAACAGGAACAGGCATTTGGTAGGAATGTGGCTAAGGAAAGCCCCTGACAACAGACATATAGGCTCTTGGAGGATAGCGCAAAGCATTCTGTTTACAGCTGTCTATTTGAAGACATGCCACTGGGAAGAGTGGGAGTTTGACATTTCGTGTTTTCAGAACTGTGGTTTCCTCTAGCTAGTTCATCATAGCAACATACTCTGTTTTGTTTGTAGATACATAACTTATTATTTCTTCCATCTCCACTTCATTCATAAAGCAATCTCTCCGCCCTTTATCCTGAATTAATGCAGTGCGTATGTGCAGTGTACTTCCTGTTGATAAGACACTGTCCTAGTTCAAGTGCTGCAAGGAAATGGACACGGTCCCTCCTTTCACAGAAGACACAGGAATAGAGTAAATAGGTGTATAGGTGAAGATAAATAAGTAATTGGGTGATTGCTACAAAGAGGATAAATACGTATTTGAGAAGAAAATGATATATAGAAAGATACCTAAACAACATGCCAATTGAGTTTAAATTTGAAAAGTAAATCAACCAGGGAGAGAAAACGTATTGATTCATTTGGGAAGTATAGCCAATGACCTGTTACAGAAAGTTACAGTTTGGAAAGACTGGAAGGCCACTGGGGAGAGTAGCAGGCAGCATAGTGGGGAACAAGGGAGGAGAGAGAATGGTCGAAGGCACAGGCCAGGCCAGGCTCAGAATTTCACTGAAGTATTACAGGGAATTGAGCAGGGTGGAGCTGCTCGGGAGACATGCTTGTATTGGAGTTTTGAAGCCATTGTTCTGACTGCTATGTAAAGAACAGGTGGGAAGTGGAAATAATAGGAGGTGGAAGGTATTGTTTAAAAAAGAAAAAAAAAACACCCTGCGAGGATAGCTGTAGTGTGACTTATCTCGGTGATAGAAAATGGGAGAGATGAGCAAGTATTCCGAATCCTGGAGTGACTGCTCAGCTAGAGAGAGGAAGTATGCTACCAGGTGGATCCTGGGCCTTGGGCGAAGGCTGCCTTTTAAGAGCAGTGGTGGGGGAATTACAAAATCTGCTCTGGACAAGCTGAGTCTGAAGAGTCTTTGAGACAGAAGCACAGATACCATGTTGACTGCTAAGAATTTTGCTTCTCTAATATAAGCCAAGCACATTTAAAAGTTGATGGAGCCAAGAAAGCTACTAAGTAAAGGACAGATGCACACTAGGCAACCACAAGGGTGTCATGGTGCTGCGCTTCAATGAAGTGGAGGCAGGGGCTAAAGAGTAAGAAATGATTATTGTATGTATTCTGCACCAATCAAAGCTTGCTATTTATTGACAACTTCCGACATGCAGCATTGAGAACAAGAGGTTACATACAAAAGATGAGGTCTCATTAGTAACAAATGCTTTCAGAGAAGAGGGAATTCATAATAGCTACAGACTGTGTCACGGTTGGTACCCAATATGTAAGTGCAGACAGTTACAGATTGATATGCGGCGACAAAAGGAAGTTAATGTCTCAGTGGGATGGGGAGAGGCACTGAGTGGTGCGGCTCCTATTTACTATGTGAAATAAGAATGAGTGGGCCTGACTTCTGAGAGTGAGAGAAGTGGGAAGGGAAAGGACCAGATGATAGAACTATTAGTATGAAGAACAGCAGAATTAAATATCTAGAGGAGATAAATGCAACTTCCCGAGATGTGCTCACAGTGGAAGAAAGGGTTCCCTCTCTTACTCATGGATCCTGGTGTCAGGATCCATCGCTGCACAGTGTGGTCCCTTTCCTCCGCGTTCTGTTAGCTACTACACCGCTCTCATCACCAGCTTGCCGCATCCACAGGTGTAACCTCATTTGGCATAACGCTGTAATTGTGAAATGTGTTTGTCTAGATTGCAGCCACAAGCTGCTCCTCAAGGACAGAGACTATCTTCAATGTCTAACGTAATTTCATACGCATAATAAAGATGACCAAGAATCACTGAACTGTGAAAAATAAAATCAGGTCCGACAGTTGTATAATTTATCGTGCATAAAGACAAACAAAACAGCATTGCAGTTCACCAGAGACTTCAAAGCTAAGGGTTATCAGAAGCTTTGTGCCTTACAGTTGCAGCCAAATTTCTAACAGCAAACAGAAGAAGGCTTCTGATCCTCTTCGTGATGGGCACGCATTCAAGACCATTCAAGACCAATGCGTACACATCTACTTGTCTACAGCTCATTGGTCTGATTTTACTGAATCATACAGGGATGGATACAAAACTTGTCTGTTGTTTTGTTTCTGATCAAGTTAGCTTTTAACTGTGTTGAATAAACAAGCTTAGAGTAGTTTCTCAAGCACACATCAAATGTGGAACATTTCTTTTGGGAAAACCAGGGCAAAGGCATGCATCCTTTTACAGTGTGATTTTATGTAGGGCAGTCATTGCTTTATTTGATTAAACAGTGGCTACTTTATGTTCTTTTAAAATAATATTTGCTGTCTGTGGAGGTCTTTTTTATTCCCAGACCCTCCTTTGAGCCCTGCAGGATGAATCATGATGGGGGGTATTTGAGTGTTACTCACCTTCTTCACACTCTGACTTCTTGTACAAAGTGACTGTGTCTTCCTTTCTTTCTTGAAAGGGCGGCCTAGGGCTTCACCTGTGCAAATGCTTGGCAGCCCTTCTTAAAAAAAAAGATGGTGAAATTCACAAGACAGTCCAAAGTCTACAGGCTCTTCTGACAGCCTCCACTCTGAGATGTGTGCGGTCTCAGTTCTCTGTCTCACTGTCGACCACGTAGGTGAAAGCAGAACCGGAGTATTGCTTTGCACGCTTCCCCTTCTCTCGCCCTTCTCACGTGATTCATCATCCCCGTCAGATGTAAAATTAATTCATCTCTGTTTTCGTTTCTTGTTCGTGCTACCAACAAGAACCTTTTCAACTGGAACCTCTTCTTTTCATGTCCTTCTTCCCACATATCAGTGCACGAGCCTTACAGTCTGAGAAATACAGCTCTTCTTACCTGATGGTCTCTCTTACCTAAAGCCCTCAGAAGGCTTTGTCTCTCATTCATGCATTTCATATTGTCTTCCAGTACTGGTTTCCACCAGATCAGGACAGCTTTTCCCTGAGTGTTCTACTGTATTTTATGCCTCAAGATTTCAAGAAGATCCAATCTCAGGACCTTTGTTACTACCACATCATGTGTCTAGAACATTCTTCCTCATACCCTGAGACACGCCATCTCAAACACATTCAGCTGCTATTCTGAGGACTGCTTCACTGTCCAGGTTTTAGAGTTGTAAAGAATTCAGCTCAAGACAAGTGTCTCACAGACTTGTAATTTTGTTGTTGTCCTTATGTCTCTTGTTGACCAACTTTTCCTAGGGCCTGGAATACAGCCCTCACTCTCCGTATACACCTCTTGACATCTGAAACAATTCCTTCCTTTGAACTGAGTTTCCTCCCACATAGACAAAGTTGACTGTTTGCTTGAGTTTCTGATTCTTTATTACAATGTTAAAATCCATGTGTGCCCTTCCCATGTGTTTTATCTCAGTCTTCTGGAAGTTTACTTCCATACCAAGGTCTTCACTTACTCTCACCCCTCTATTTACCATGACCTGCGACTCATTTGGACTTTCAGTAAGTAGTGCCAAATGCAAGATATTGATTTGCACACCACCTATCTGCACGCCTATCTCTTCATCCTCCAGGGCTGTTGCTGTTATTAAGTCCAGGACTGTATTAAAGAACAGTAGTGAGAGGATGCATCCCTACATTCCTACAGTTGTCTCAAACTGATCACCTAGTTCTCCACAAATTTGACTGAGGAAAAAGGTATCTTTATAGGCATTTGCTAGTATTCTTATAATTTTTTTCTGGGTACCAGTAGAACCTCATTTTTCCCCAAAATCCTTTTCTCCAAATGCTGTTGAATGCGTTCCTGAAGTCAGTATAACAGCTATACAAGTCTTTTCCAAAGTCTTCATATTTTTTTCTGCCAGTTGCCTCAAAGTGAAGATCTGATCAATTGTGCTCCTGTTAGCCTGAATCTGCACTGGCCCTCTGGTAGGATTTCTTCTGTTCTTGAATACCAGAGTCAATAAGGGAATATTAAATATTGACAGGAACGAGATAGAAGAAGCTATCAAGAGAATGAAACTCAGCAAGGCCCTAGGAGTGGATAACATCACACTGGAGGAGCTGGAGGTGGTTACATTAGGCTTAGCCTAGGTGCTTCTTAGACTCTTCAGAGAGATGGGAGCATGAAGTGATTCCCACAGAGGGGAAACACTCAGCCATAATTCCCATGCACGGGAAGGACAAGCTGGACTGCTCAAATTACAGGGGCATTAGTTTGTTGTGTCATAGCAGCAAGATCTCCTCCATTATCCAGCAAAAGATCAAGGGTAGAACAGAGGAAATTAATTCATATTTTTATACTAAAAATGAAACCAAATTTATTATGATTGGTGGACTCTAGAATATTTTCCAGCAAGCCAAAGTTATATGTCAATAATGAAAAGCAGAGTCAGAATTATGGAATTCCTGTTGATTAGAAATTGTAGAATTATGTGTGTTAGAAGGCTAAATATTGGGGTCTCTGTAGACGTTCCCCACTGACCCTCTCAGTCTTCCCTAGCCCATCTCCATTCCTTTCTGCCACCCACCCACCTGTGGGAACACTCTCTGCCAGGGGTCGCTAATGACCACTCTGGACTGAGCACAGATCAGTTCCTTGGTCAACCCCTTAACCCACATTAGGGAAGTGTCATCTTGACATAGATGGGGGACAACAGAGAGGCACACAGCCAGACAATGTGCAGACGTTGGAGCTTTCACTCCTAAACAGGACATCTTCCTCAAAGTTGTCCTGTCAAGGCCAAGGCCTCTGTGTGGAAGAGGTGACAGATGACTCTAAGAGAACAGTGTGACACAGGCATAAGGGACTGATGCACGTCAGAGCTCACATGGGCTGTGAGAGCATGCTCAAGGTCTGAGAGATTCAAGTTAGGTGAGTTCCCGGGACAAAAAAAGGCAAGTACACCTAAAGTCTCAACTCTAACCAAAAGCTATTTGCAACAGATACCCTCTTGCCAACATGAAGTCAGTTTTCTCTGATGGATCCTAATTGGGTATATTTACCACACTCCAGAGCAGGCCCTATGCCCAGAAGAAGTTGATCAACATAAAACAAACTGCATTTTCTTGTTGTTATTTTTGTCGATGGTGGTGGTATGTGTATTTCTTGTTTTGTTTTGGGGGTGTTTTTGTTATTTTATTGGTCATACTTGTTTATTGTGGGTTTTATATTTTTATGGGTATTATTTTGATTTTTGTCTTTCTGATTTTTTTTGAAAGAGAAAAAGAACATAAAATTAGATAGGGAAGTGGAAGAGAATATGGGGAGAGTGAAAACATGATTAAAATATATGAAAAAATTAATAAAGAAAGTTTTCATGCAGGAAAAAACAATACAACAGGAACAGAACAACACATCTAATAATTATTGGTGTATCTTCCAAATTGTGGTGGCTCTTAAAATCAACTAGAAGGGATATTTTTAGGGGCAGAGATATTGTGAACTGTAGAATATAGAGGAATTTGTTTCTTGTGTAACTTTTTCTCCATAAATCAACCACATAGAGTTGACAGCAATTCTACTGAGACTATTCATTTTTCAATGTTTTATTAATTATCTGGTGTATATAAAATGCTTTCTAAGAAAAAATAGAAGTAAAATGTTGAAAGTCATTGATTTTGGAATCATAGTTGAAATACCTGCCACGTGTATGACCTTGGGGAAGTTGCTTAATATTTAAGCTTTGTTTACTCATATTTTTTATTATGGAATTTTTATGAAAGAATCAGAAGGAAATGAAACATTTTTATTCAAATTGATATAATTATGTAAATCTTTCAACATAGTTCTTGGCACAGGATTAGTACTTGGCAAATAAATTCTGTTCTTCTAGCTCTTTTACTTATTTCTATTTTGTAAAAATAAATGAAAGATTATTTTAATAAAAGTAATTTTATAATAAGGTGATATTTAAACATAAAACATTAATAATTTAATATATACATAGATGAAAATACATGAGGACATGTACATGACTGGATATTTTATAGTGGCCACCTGAATATAGGCTACTAAGTAAGACTGTGGGTGGAAGCTATTTTGTTGCTTTGTATTTTCTTGAACCCAGATTTTTACTCTGTACATTGTATCAATTTGCCAATTATTTGGTAGAGACAGTCTATTCCAAGCCCACAAAGATGTGGCATGGTAAGCCATGATCATTGATTGTGATAGCATTCTTGGTAGTCACCTCAAAGCTTGCAAGGATCAAAGATGGCCAAAAAGGAAAGATGACAGACTATGGATAGTTTTCTGTCATTGAGGTGATTGTACTATAAACAGAACAAATCCTATAGAAAAAAAAAACACGTCAGGCTTACCTGGGACAAACGTGTGACTCTGTGGCACCCATGGTTGGGAAGCCTTAGAATCACTTCTTGGATTTCAGCAATGTGATAGAAGATAGTCTGATCTTAGTACCATGACAGATAAAAAGTACATTCAGGTAATTTCCAATGTCTTCTGTCCACATTTATTACTATAACGTGTCTCAAGACACTTGATAGACTGGCCTTCTAGCACTGAACATATAATTTTGCCACAAATATTCTAGTATATTAGAGGACACTGATAGCATCATTTTATGGAGGAAATAGAGGGGTATTTACTCCGTTACGTAAATGCTGAGCCATTGTGTGTAGACACTGCAGTGGACATCAACTCAGTTAAAAATAAGTTAATGACGTAATTGGGAAGCAAAAGCAAAAGCACACCAAAAGCTGGTGAACAACTGTAGTGTTGGATAAATGATAGTATATGGTAAGCAATATTAAATTATTTCATAAGATCCTTAATAGGTTTTCTTTAGATGTTTGAGGGATAATTCTAACATATCACACACATAGTTCAAGTATTAGCTAGGAGTTCCATACTCTGAAGGGTAAATTTAGAAACTCATGAGGTAAAGACTTTGCCTAGGATGACAGACTCTCTGCTGAGTTAAGATAACACTATGGATTGATGGCGGTCCAAGTAAGGTACATTACAGCAGTGGAGGAGGGCTCCAAATGCCACCATATACTTCTTAGTTATATTGTGGACAAAGATGTCATCTTCCCATTATGGACTCTTAAAATAGTATCTAAAAAGAGAATTTCAGAAAAGTAACCAACAGATTCATATTCAAAAGATTCCATCTGGTCACAACATTTGCATAGTTTTAATGGATCATCTTTGTCCTCCAAGAAGATACCACTGTGAGAAACATACGTTCTTTGACATTAAAATGTCTCCTGTTCAGTTCAGTTCAAGATATTATTGATTGCAGCTTTATGCTAAGTATTGACCTGACTAAGTAGTTAGTGGTACCTTTTGTAATGACCTCATATACTGTACACTTCCCATACATTGCCGGTCATTTTTAGCTTCTTCTGTTTTTTTTCCCATAGCACTTGACATATTAGGTATTATTTTCCTTATTAAGCAGTTTTACTCTGTAGAGTTAGATGTATCAAACTCATGACCTAATGCCATATACAGCCAAAGATAGTTACAAATGTGGCCCCAAACAAAATTGTAATCTTACTTAAAACATAATGGGAATTTATATGTGTGATTATTTTTTTCTTTTTCTTTTTGTTAAATCAGTTGCTAGGTTCTAGAATGTGAATTTTGAGACTGATAATAAGTCACGATGTAAAAAGAGTGGATATCTCTGGTAGGCTGTATAGGGGCAGGGATTTGATTAGCCATTTTGCAGTTATATAAATTAAACATATAATAGCACCTTATTATACAAGACATTTGATATAGGTTTATTGAATGAAAGGATATATAAAAAGAAGACAGTAATAGTTTCTTCATAGGTGAAAGGAGGATAAAATGATATGCATTGTATCATTCAAGGACTGAAGTCCTTGAAGTATTCGAGCTTTTTCTGTTTCTGAGAATCTAGTCTACCTGCGTGTAGAAGGATAATCAATGTTTTTATATGTTCTATCACACTGATCCCTTACAGTTGGTGAGGGCATACCCAAGAGTTGTAAAATGGTAAATATCCATCTAATTATAAACTCAAACTGAATTATTACCAAAGGGAAAAATACACCTACATTTTCTTTTACCTACATAGTCCCCATGTTTTGTTCAGAGTGTCAGAATTGTACTTGAATAACGCTATTTGTCAGTAGTTTTTCCACATATTTATGTTTGATTTTAACAACTATAATCTTAACCACTTTTTAAAAATCTATGTATTTGTGTTAATATTGAGTGAGTGTTTAGTACTAGACTCAGTGACATTTTCATATTGTACTCTTAACTTTGTGTAAGGTTTCATTCAGTTCTACCAAAGAAGTTGGAGAAAAATAACCATCAAAGTGAAATTTGGAAATTTGTTTCCAAATGACTCTAGTAACACAGCCATTTTAGTGCAACCTGCAGGTCTAAATTTATCCCTGTCACTTGTTTTACTTCATATTGTGGAGCTCCTAATAAGAAGTCATGTCGAATATAGTTTCTCATACGTTGGTTTTCTCAGACAGCCAACTGAATGTGTATTGCAGAATCCATGGTCAGCAGTCTCCTTGGTCTTTCCTCATAATGTTATGCTGGTTTCAATATCTCTCTTTCTTCATTAGGCTAGGATCTCTTTGAGGTTTTGTGAAAGACCTATCTTTCCATTTGACAATTAAGTGAATATGTGCAGGATAAATGAATAAGTATAACATTAGGGCAGGGCCTCCCAAGGCTAAGGCATCCCTGAGTCCTAGTTTGTAATTCAGGAACTAGAGCACAAGACGATCTCAATAAATGGTAAATGATGGCAGCCATTGAACCATTTGACCCTTGATTGTGGAACAGAACCACATTAAAATAAGTATCGAGAAGAGAGTCTTTGAAGCCCATTGAGCCACAGGTTTGTTATCATTGATTCTCACTGTGTTTTGGTATACGTCCTCCACCTAGTAACTAGCGGAGGATTACTCCAGACTGGATGGCTGAATGTGACTCCGTATCACAAGTTGCCCAGAGGGCTGCGAGCCTCCCTGAGGAGGACTTTATGCTTATGTGAGGTCTGATGCTTCAAGGTAGTTTTCTGTGAGACAGCAACTAGATGTTGTTGAAACATGGAATCATTTGCAAAATTTGGGACAGTTTTGGTGCCTGCAGGACTTGTCAAAACACTGTCAGGACTGTCATCTCTGGGTGGGAGCACAACATTTGGAAAGTTCATTGACTATTCCCTGGCTTAAGCCAGGAAATAAAGCACAGCAGGAAATGCTTCTCGAGATTTACCAGTATTTCAGAGGTTTGTATTTCCTAATAAAAAGATTCTAATCTTACTTGGCACATTTTAATCAAATTTTATAACCACTCGGGCCATATCCAAATTGCTTGTTATCAAGGTAGAGAAACATATTTCAGCTATTAAATACACTGAGTGGTACCCTCAATGCTTGTAAGACCAAGCAGGTATTTTTTTTAAAAAAATATTCTTTTTTTACTTATTTATTAAATTTCGTTTTATGTCCCACTCTCAATTTTCCCTCTCACCCCTCCTCCTGACACCCCTCACCATCCCCAGCTCACTCCTCACCCACTTCTCCCAAGAGGTAAGAGTTCTCAAACAGGTATTGTTAAAGTCAACTTACTTATTCATCTACATACGAGCTGTAGCATACTCTCTATCATTGTTCTTTCACGGAAAAACCCAAATGTATGGGTAGATTGTCCTTTTCCTGAATTCTTGAGATTTCTAGAAGAATGCTCTAGAAATATCACCAATGAAAGGAACAAGAGGTTGGCTCTTCCATTATCCCCTTTATATAATTTTTATTTAGTACTTAACATACAGATATATCATCTTTATAAGTGAAGACAACACACCTGGCCTAGAATAGCTCCTGGGAGGCTGCAAGATGAGCTCACATCTGACAGGACTTACTGCTCTTACAGAGGACCCCTACTTCCTCCACAGCACCCGCATCACTGCTCACAATTGCTTGTAACTCTACGACCAGGGGCCTGAGCTCATTTTGCTCTCTGTGGTCTCTTTGCATGCGCGTGGTACACAGGAACTCATATACACATGCAAACATGCAAGTTAATAAATAAGTGAATAAATGAATATTAAAAGTAACAAATCATTTCCATTGCCAAAGAGCACTGTTATCACCATGTCATTATTTTTTTCTTCCAGATAACAGTCCCTACCATTATATATGTATATGTTTATACAGATCATACAGAGTCATTGCAGAAGTCATTGCAATATATGTATATATATGCTTATATCATGCAGGTCATTGCAGAAGCTCACTAGAAAGGCACAGATAGAGAACCTATTGAAATAGTGGTGTATTCTATAGTTTCTGGGGATTCCTGAAAATTTTGTGTTTCAGTAATATTTTCAAGATATTTCTGATATTTCAAGATAATTTGTATTTATATAACATATTGAGTTACACACATATTATACAAATTCCATGGTACATCACACTAACTTTATATATGAAGATTTCAATTGTCTTCAGGTATTTTTGTATTTAAAGACTGATGTAATGGACACCCTTGGAATGTAGATTACATTTTGTATGCCTAGAATTAGGATTCTTGAGTATGCATATTTCATATTTTGAGGAATGAAATATTGTCAGGCTGGAGGGTTAGATCAGTGGTAGAATCACTGTCCTAGTAGGAAGGAGGCACTGGGTTATATCCCAGTGCAGCTCTCTCTCTCTCTCTCTCTCTCTCTCTCTCTCTCTCTCTCTCTCTCTCTCTCTCTCTCTCTCTCTCTCTGTCTCCCTCCCTCTATCCTTGTCTCTTTCTCATCCATGCACACATGTATGTGCACGCACATGCACACACACATACACACGAGTTGCTTTTGAGTGTGCACGCAAAGCAATATATTAAAATAATCCTCTAAACTTAAATTCTCAGTAACAGTGTGGAACAATGTTTTCACATGTGACTTTTATATTCAATGGGTTTTACTTTTGCAGGTGTAACTGGGTATAATGGCATCCTGTTTTAGTTTTATTTTGAATGTGTGTGTGGCACCTTGTATAAAGTTGACTGCCTTGTGTTTGTGGCCTAGATCCGTTTTCCTTCCCTTCGATTGCCTACTTCCCTTCTAATTCTAACTTAATAAGCGATGGAAAGGAGGGCACAGTAACCCCAATTATGCTCAGTTAGTTTTAATGTCACCATAATTAAAGCCTATTGCTGTAAAGCATTTCACTCCCAGATCATTTGTCCAACACTTTCTTTCTTTGTGACTCAAAGCGCCACTGAGCACATACTATTACATACACCCTGGGGCGGGGACAGTCTGTGATGGTCACAGTCCCACTAGCAAAGCTTACAGCGTCGAGGCTTCTCACATTTCGTTGGCATGTCTCCTAGCAGCACCGCTACCTTCTGTAATACCACTGGCCAGTTTTCTCTTCTGTCCAAGGAAATTTGTGTCCAGTAACCCACCATCATTAGTAGAAATGACATTCCGTGGTCTCTGCCCATGTTTCTAAACTCTGTGTGTGTGTGTGTGTGTGTGTGTAGTTGTATGTGAACAAACCTTCTTTAGAAGGTATGTTCCTGAATCCACAACATAAAAGGATAGGTAGATTTTTTTCTCATCATTCAAGCCTGAGACCAGATGATATTAATTTCTGCCCTGCCTATGATACCCCAGGCCAGCTGTCACTTCCCTATTATTGAATTCACATATCTGAGTGACTGACTTATTAACATGGAGTCCCGATACCATCCAAACAGTTGAAAAAGAATATCCTATGATGGAGACACTCCACATCAAATTATGTTTAGTGAGCGTTTGCTCACGACTACTGTGTGAAAGTGAGGTCAGAAGACACAGCTGCATCTAGAGTTACAGGAGGGGCTAACGCAAGTGAAGGCCGAGAGCAAGCAGATCCAGGTGAAGGTGGAGACGGCAAGGACAAGGCAATCACCACCACATCCGTCAGCAGCAATCCTGCTAAGAGTCTTTCTCCGCCCAATGTTGTACTCCTCTTGGCAACCTTGTAAGGTGGGTTCTTACGTGCCAGTTTTATCAATGAAAAAGGTTAGGAACTTGCTAAGGGGTATTTGGCACCACTGGCCCCAAATGACCTTTGAATGTCATTTCCTGGCTACTACCTGTAAACTGAAAACACTATTAACGTCATTATCAGCAGGGACATGGGAAGATTTTATTGCATAACCTGCAGAGGAGTCCTTCTGCGTTCACAGCCCTGGAACTTTAGACTCTGATGCCAAGCAGGTTGATGAAAACGATTTTAAAGTTGCTCTGTGAGCTTTATGAAAGCATCAGTATTTCTTCTGTTTCTGATAATATTGGAAAAGAAAAATATATTTTTCAAAAACTTAAGGTCGGTGTGTTTTCCTAACACATCTGTGATAAGATTTCTTTTGGCCATCTTCAGGCTTGTGTTTGAATCAGAATGATGTACTTATCTCTGATATCTTTGTTTTTATTCCAAAAGAAAAAGAGTTCTGATTTTAAGTACTGGTCTGAACCAGATGGCCTCATTTCAAGTGCATTTGGTTGTTGACTGTTTTGAAGCCTGATAGGAAGAGAAACCTCGGTGAATCCGATCCAGGATATCTGTTGACGATGCTGAATGATGAAATGTCACCCGTCTGAAAGAGTGATCGGTGTTCTTAGCCAAATTTGTGGATGACATTTATAAACATGTTGCCGAGGAAAACTATTGGCAGTACACATTTTACTTTTTATGGGAGAGTGTATTTTTAAGATAATGGACTTTAGAACAGCAAAGCCTTACACTAGTGGTGTTTCACTTGCATTAGCTTGATGACCCCGGACAAATTACTTAACCTCTCTAAGTCCTGCCATCCTCCTGGCAGAGGGTGTTTTGAGAAGTCTAATCCATGGACTGTCATGGGGACTAAATGGAAGGAAGTAGAAACACCAGCAAGGAGTGTTTGTTCAATACCAGCTGTGATTATTGCCACTTAAACTATCTGAATGATAGTAATTCTCAAGACAGAGTAGTGAGTCCCCTGCATCAGAAGGGCCTAGAAGGTTTGTTTGGAAAAGCACGTTTCTGTTCTCCAGTCTGAAGCTCTTAGAACTCCAGGGGTGTTAGGATGGAGTCTGTGTAGACATGCTTCTGCTGTACACTGGTGTCTGAGAATCATGACCACGGAAAGATGTGGAAAGATGATAACGCTTCACGTTGTGGTTCAGCAATATTTAGGAATGGGAAAAGTGCCAGGAGCTGTCTTAGGGACAAGTGAAGTGAGAAGATGGCCCTGTTTTTAAATTCGACAAGAGCACAATAGCCATTGTTCCCTCTCAGGTACAGCTGTCACGCTGAGGACAAAGAAATAAGAATGATGAGGGATAATTCTCTATGCCCATTTGTTGCAAGTCCACATATGTTCACATATCCAATTCTGAGTGATATATGGGGAGATGCTCATGCTAAATTTGTTCCCATTCCATTTGTGCTCTGGCATGGACGGGACTGTGTGTGAAGGGATTTTCATCTTCCTGGTAGATTACATAAAAACAGGGAAGACTGACTAGCTTCTTTTTAGCAAAGCATTTTTACAGAAACGCTTTCCATTTTTGTGGGAAGCAGAGAGATGCACAGATAGTTAAATAACTGTTTGGCTTCAAGGCTCTGTCCAATCTCTTCCAATCATAACAATCGCTAGATTTGAAATTGCTCTTTAAATTGGGCTTTAAGGCATATTTCTTCACTCAAGTACCTGTTTTTTTTTTCAAGTTGCAAAGACCAGTTTATAATTGAAATTTTCCCTTTAGTTGAAACATAAATCCTTTTGAAGTTTACTTTCGTATACTTTATACCACTGATGTAGCAAGATCCCTGCAGTCTTGATTTAAACATTTGCACATTTCCAGAGAAGTTGAGGTTCATATTCCGTGTGAACAAGATACATCCAATCCTACAGAAATGTATCATCTTGTCACTTCCAAAGAATTATCAATATCCACTTTCTGTGTCACTCTCTATAATGTGGTTTGCTCACACGTCATATTTGATCGCTGCAAAATGTATTTTTCCTTATTTGTAGTCAAGTGTGCATTAACCAGTGGGGAATTTTTGGCTGGTAAGATGTGGAGTCAGTCTACATCACAGAATGATATCCGGTTCCCAGAGCCTGTGTGTCATCCCAGTGGGCAGTTCCTTTATGTGCCTACTTTGAATTGCCATGAAATGACGGTTAATGTTTAATGTCTAACTCTAGAAATGTGTCACTAGAAGAAATGAAGATATGAATAGATTTTTACGCCCCCCAGTAGCTGAATGAATAATGTACTAGATAGTTCTGAGAGTCTTCTATAGGGTGTGATTAATACATTAAACTTTTCTTACGCTTTATTAACTACTTTACAAATGAGGAAACTATGGTACAAAGAGAATAAATAATTTCCCAAGACCTTACCGCTACCAAAGTATAGTCCTTAGCTTTCACCTTAGGACAAGACCTCTACCACATTCTCTAACCCGATTTTGAATGGGAAGACCAATCCACAGGAACCGAAACACCAACACGAAAGGAAAACATGGTGGCATTGTTGGAAGGTCTGTGAAGCAAATGCCATAAAGTTACGAGACTTTGGAAGAGGGAAAATGACTTAGCCAGAGCAGTCAGAGCAACAGAGTCATCTGTGACAGAAGGGGCTGAGTATGAGGTCATGCACAGGGCCGCAGAGCATAAGGAAAGCAGACTGGCATTTAAGTTACAGTCTACACACGGCCGTGTGTGCCTTTGCCGAATCAACCATGTTGTTCCCCCCCCACACAGTAGGAATAATAACCCCTACTCTGCTGTCGTTGTTTTTGATGAAAAGGTGAGCTTGACTAGAGAACAGTAAAAATCAACCAGGAAAACAGCTGTCCCCTCTTGTGACAGTTTTGCTCACCTCTAGTCTCCTGATTGTCCTAACCTCCAATCAACTGTGCAACCTCATCATACAAATTGAGGATGTGCTAAATTGTCTTTCGGGTGGGGAAGTTTCTGGAAGTACTTAATAGGGGCCAAGACTTGAGCATACTGGAACGGTTGCTCAGGGAAGAGATTGCAAGATGGAACAACTGGAAATGGAGCTCAGTGAGCAAAGCTGCTGAGGAAGTTTTGGACTGAGCATGCTTTGGACTCCTTAGCATCTCCATTCACTGCAACACAAACAAGGAAAGGTGTCGTGTATCATGACTTGCTGGTGGGACACCGAGTGCACAGTTTCTCTAGGTTTGATGAATGTGATTCATTTTTTTTTTTTTTTACCAGAGTTTGAAGCTGCGTTTGTGCTTCTGGGAAAGTAAAAAAATAAAGTATATTCACATTAATCCTCAGCTTTTTCTTTGGGAGAAAATGCTAAATTTCTGCATTTTAATTGCTTCCTTTTTTTAATGCTCGAATGGACACACTGCTCTTCAAAGAGCATGACATCTCCTCAGGGATATTTCTTTTGGAGCAACAGTTGAGTTCGAGGGGTCAAGAATAAGTTGCTAATTTTGATTTTGTAACTGATCTATGTCAAGCAATGTATTAGGGAAAAAATCATGTAAAATAATTTGAACTGTGCATATGTAGTCTTAAAAATACCTGTATAAAATGGTGCCATGTAACGTAAAAATCACAATCATCCAAAAATGAATTTTAATTAAAAGTAATAGGAAGACAGACAATGGAATAAGAAAATACACAGATGGGTCTTTGTATCTTAATCGCTCCCTACAGTGAAGAAACAATTAAAAGTGTAAGAAGTCAATCTACTGCGTAGTAGAAAACACCTGATAAGCAATTAATGAAAAATAGAAGGAACTGCTACAATTCTGTAAGAAAAGTCAAAAATAAGAAGTGAATTCTCAAAAGCAGGCATTCATCTTATGCAAAGGTAGATTTCTCGCCAGTCATTAGGGGGACATGACCTAGTGACGGCACTATGGAAAACTGTATTGAGGGTTTTCAAAAAGATAAATCACACAATTAGCATATGCCTTATCCATCTCACTCCTGGCTACTTACTGAAATCAGGATCTTGTAGAGATGTTTATTTATTTCAGTATTATTTACTTTATAGAGCAGGCAGTAACAACCCACGTGAGCAGCGATACACTTGTCAACAAAGCAGATGTGATCCACACATACAATGGGTTGTCATCCAACCTTAAAGGAGCAGACATTGTCTCTCAGCACAGTGAATGCAACACGAATGAAGCTCGAGACAGTCGTTCTGGGTACAATAGGCCAGGCACAGAAGGACAAATGGCTTATAACCATAGTTACGACAAAATCCCTCAATAGCTCAGATACACAGGGACTTAAGATCAAATGGTAGTCAGAAGGTGGTGTAGAGGAAAAATGGGGTAAAGTTTCAGTAATGCGGGATGAAATCTACAGTAGAAATCTACGATGCAACTTTGTGCCCCAAGTAATATACTCAGACATACATGTTAATCTCTTTTCATTGCTGTGGTGATATATCCGAGCAAATCAATTTCAAGGAATAAAGATTCATCTTGACTCTGAACACTAGCTGTTGTGAACCACGGTCACATAGCTCTGTTGCCTATGGGCTAGAGCGTGGCTATGCAGACCATGTGGAGTGCATGTGATTGAGCTAAGTGGTCCCTTAATGATAGATGAGAGCCAGAGAGCAAGTGAGAAAAATCAGGAATAAGATATGACCTTCAAGGGCTTGCCCTCCGAGCACAAAGAATGCCAGCAAAAGAGGAATTCGTCAGTGCTGATAACTGTCACCATGTAATCACCTTCCAGTGCCACCACCTGGGGACAACCCCCAGCATTCGACTCCCACGCCGGCACGTTTTCAGTCTAAATCATGACACAGTATTGTCTGGGCTGTTCAGCCTTTCTTGAGAAGATAGATTTCATGTTAGGTGGGTTTATTCATTTTTTAACTATAATTTAAAAAAGTATTGTAACATAGTTATTGATTATTCTTGCAAACTTGTCATGGCACTACAAAACCTTTCTTTATTTTTCTTCTTTGTGATTTATTTTGGATTTATTTAATGCTGTGTTCTGTCTTGTGCTCATTTTTGAAATCATTTTTTGAACCTTTAAGTTCATGTTAAATTTCTTAGTCCTTGGATTTGCATTGATTTTTTTCAAAGTTTTAGTTCTCTGGAGAAATTTCTACATTGTGTGTGTGTGTGTGTGTGTGTGTGTGTGTGTGTGTGTGGTTTTAAGAGCAGTTTAAAAATAATCTTTCAAGTAAAGAATAAGGGCGAAACAGAAAAATACTCATACCCCAGGGTTATAGCTATTTTCCTGAGACATATCAACCATGATCATTTGAAGGGTCTTTTCTCATAACTCTTATATCTGAATTGGCTGCAAGTCTGCTCTATTTCCCACTTTTTCCATTATTGTTTATTAGTGTGTTGCTAAGGTTTTATCGAATGACATCTGTTATATCTGGAAAATTAAAGCTAATCTAAATGCGCTCTTTCTTGAGTGGTGTTTTCCTTCTGTTTCTTAAATGCAGACATATTCAAGATAAATCATAGTACCCCAATTATAGGCTTGGCCAAACTATGCGTGGTAGGTAAGTTATTTAAGATGACATAGTCTAGTTTGTCTTTTCTATGTCTCCAAGCTTACTTCTGACTGAGCCCTAACAATGAGATGCTTATCAGGGTGTATTCTTGTTGTTGAGGGCTGCACATCTTTACACATTTGTTTCTTATTTGTGTAGAGGACAGAGGTCAGAGGACAACTCCTTATCCCCATAGGTTCCAGGATTCAATTTCGGGCCATCAGACTTGGCAGCACACACTTTCACCACTGGGCTATCTTCCTGGCCCTGGAGTCCAGTTTTATCTGTGCGATTGTTAAAATCTTTCCCCATTCCTCTAGGTCTTCTGTCCTGTTTTACTAATGAGTTGACAGTGGCTTTGAGAAAGCAGACAAAGCACAGGTGTCAGGCTCACTTCCTGGGCTCCCATTCACTAAAAGTTCTGACCTTGAGTTTTCAGGTCCCAGCTTCCTGTTAAACCCAGCACTTTGACTTTTATTCCCATAGTCCCTGGAGACTGCCAAAAGCTCACTCAGCAGCTGTTCCACAGACTTCTGTTCAGCTTCTCAGCCACTCTCTCAGCTCTGCTTATTGATAGGAAAAAATGGTTTGAGAAAAAAAAAACTCTCCCCAGGGTATTTCTTCTCTCAGTGAGCTCAGTACCTCAGGTCATGGTTGCCTTGGGGACTCTGATGTTCTCATATTTAAAAGGAATAATAGCGATTTTCTTTAATGAGTTTGCGTTATTATCTTTTTCGATGATAAAAATTATCTGACAAAAGCAGGTTAAGATTGGAAGGATTTGTTTTGGCTTAAAGATGGGGAGAGAGGACAGTCCTTCGTGGCAGGTGCGTCCTGGCAGCAGGAGCTTGTGACATCTGGGCACATCACATCTGCACCGAGCGATGTCTTGTGCTGCCTAGAGCTTTTTCTCATTTTTCTTCAGTCCTTGACTCTACCTTAGCTCATGAAATGGAGCCTTCTACACTTCAAGTGGGTCTTTCCGACTCAGCTATGCACGCTAGAATTATTTTATGGCAGTCCCAAACGTTTGTTTCCATGGTGATTTTAAATCCTGCCACGCTAACAATTTTAAGCATCACTAAATCATTTCAGCAGGTGCTTTAGACTGCTATAAACTAACCTACTGGAGTCAAAATACTCTCTCTCTCTCTCTCTCTCATTTTACAAATATGTACTTTTTAAAAAAGGAATATAATAATGTTTATTTAGATATAGTTATGCCAATTTGGAGGTCTGTAGTCTACAAAAGGAGCCCGTGTCATGACCTTGCTGATTTTTCTGAAGTCCTTCACTATGTGAGCAATGGCAGAAGTAGAAGTAGTTTTCTTACTCTTCTAATGACTCTGTTGCCAAATTTAACTCGCTTTCCTTTAACATATCTAGGACAACCCCATATTCAGTAGTCACAATGGTGACAAGTGATTTGCTTTTTTACCAGTTAATTCACCAATAGAGTTATATTTATCTTTTAATTTAAAAATGATACAATACTACAGGGTGGTATTGGTACATGCCTTTAATCCCAGCACCTGGGAGGCAGAGGCAGGTGGATCTCCATGAGTTCAAGGCCAGCCTGATCTACAGAGAGAGTTCCAGGACTGGCTCCATAGCTACTGGGAAACCCTGTCTTGAAAAATCAAAAAAATTTACAATAACTTCTTATTTTTGAAATTATATATAATTTCCCCCTTGTATTTCTTCCCTTCAGCCCCTACTGTATACCCCCTTGTTCTTTTTCAAATTTGTAACCTTTTTTTCTTTAATTGTGGTACACCAAAAATGTTCTTAAGTATATTAGAACATGTAACACCTCTCTCAATTTTACTCTTTAAGTAATATGTACTTTCCTGGTAGTTATCTTTTCTACCACCTATATCTCCCATTGCTTAGGAGATTGGTCTGGATGAAGTTTGCTAACTGTGTCTTCACCCCCTAGCATCCCTATGATATAAGTAGGATGGGTAAAATGATACCTCTTCAATAGATTGGACGTAGGAATGATGGTGTGTTCCCGAGTTAGCCCCAAACTACAATCTGGATCTCTTTCTTTAGCGATGTTCCCTGCTAAAGCAGATGGCAGCTCATCCAGCCTTATGGAAAGTCTGGAATGGCAGGGCTGAGGACAACTCAATGACAATTTCATCCAAGTCTGTCAGTGTGGAGAAAGAAAGCTATCTGTGATCTATTGTGAAATGTCTTCCCTAAATCACACAGCTGAATGGCCATCGAGTTAGGACTAGAGTTCAGGCCCTAGCCTCAGTCTTTTATTTGTAACAGAAATCATACATATAAGAAGAGAAATATCTGGGAACAGGAGGGATCAGTTGTGGAGGAATGGAGGGAGAGAGTATTGGGAAAGACAATCAGAATCAGGAGCATCTCTGGAATAAACTAGATGCAGTGGAAACTTTCAGGAGTCTGTGAGGGTGGCCCTAGTTAAGACTCATAGCAATGTGAGTTATGGCACCTGAACTGGCCATCTCCTGTAACGAGGTAAGACTTTCAGTGGATTAGGACCCCAACTAAGACATATCACGTCTGACCTACAATTTTCCCTGCTTATAAACTCTGCGAGGATAAAGGTAACACAGAAATTATGGGAGTAACTAAGGGAGCCCACCCCGACACTCCTAGGATAAAGCCAAACATAACTGGCGAAGAACAATCAAAAAAAAAAGTCAACGAAATGATTCCTAATGATTTCTGATATACTTGTAGATTGTTAGCTAGCTCACCTAGGTGAAACTTCTCTGATGACAACTGAGCTAGCTAACAATCTATGAATAGATTTTTTTTTCTGTAGAAAAGAATTTCGTTCAATAGAGTTAAATCAGTAGGTTTAATCTAAATATCAGGTTATACTGGAAACAGTGAGGTAGACCTTATTGTTTCCCAACATCCTGTTATAGTTCAGAGATCCACTGGCAGCCAGGGAACAGCCCTCTTCATTCACCTGCAAAGAACGAGAATAATAGGAACTTCGTGCATTTTGCCTGGTTTAAGAAGTATGATCCTGCTTCAGACTTGACTTTGAAATCTCCTGTTGTTCTTCATGGTGCACTGGTGCTTAGCTGTCTCACTTAATCATTGTGGCATTAATGATGCCGCCAGTGGCTTCAGGCTTTTACTGGGTACTCAGGCCCATCTATGCAGAAAAACAAAAATCTATTTAGCCTTACAATAATGCTAATGTGGTGGGAACAGGCCCATTGCTCAGAAACCATAGCTTATTGAGAAGTAGGAAAAACATGCATCTTACACATTAGACATGGTTGAAGAGTCTGACTTCAAAATCCATAAAGAAATTATATGATAATCAGGTTAAACATATATGAATTAAAGACATATAAAACCATACTATTTCATATAAACCCATTGTTTATTAAATGTGGTTGGTTCTTTCCCCCCACCCCCAAACAGCATCTGTTGAAATAGGTGTGGCGGGGCTGCGTCCCCAGCACCCCAGCCGCCTGCTAGCTCATGCCCGAAATAACAACACACAAACTGTATTCATTTAAAGACTTATTGGCCCATGAACTCTAGCCCTTACAGGCTAATTCTCGCACCTGGACTAGCCCATTTCTAATGATGTGTGTAAGTACCCCAAGGTGCGCTTACCGGGAAGATTCTAGCCTCCGTCCATCCTGGGTAGGAGCTGCCTGGGAGAGTGGAGCCTGGCATCTCTGCTCCAGAGAGCAGAGCTGTCAAGTCTCTCAGGAAGCAGAGCAGAGTCTGACCTCACTTCCTCTTCCGCCCAGAATTCTATTCTGTTTACTCCTCCCACCTATGCTTTAACCTATCAGGGCCAGCCAAGCAGTTTCTTTATTGCTCAATGACCTTCCTCCATCAAGCATCCTCCAAGATGAAGGCCCACAAAGCACATCTCTTACAGATAAGGTGTCAATATGGACAAAACCTCAGCACCTCCTTGAGGGAACATTTAAAACAACATAAAAGGTTAGAATGAGAAGGCATTGGGAATACCATGTTGCTCCTTCTTTTCCCTTTAGCCTTCTTAGGACTGTGTCTGTATTTTCTACCCTTGAAGCTGCCAGCAACACTCTCTTAGAATGTATCTCTTTGATGGGGGAAGAAGGGCCAAGACTGGTTCCTTAGGCATATGTATTTGTGCTTTAGAAAAAGAGGTTTGTTTATGTTTTTTTTTCTGTGTGGTTCAGCCCAGGTAATTAGAAGAGCAGAGGCAGGAATACAGGGCAGTGGCTGATCTCAGATTTCTCCCTAGTGGAAGAGCACAGTGAGTCAGCTCTCTGCACAGGGAAGGCCAGGTTTGTTGAGATCTCATCTGTGTCTGTCATAATGTAAGCATTGCAGGCACTGGTGACTGGAAAGACAGAACATCTGCTTAAAGTGAGGAGGGACTCTAACAATTCCGAACGTGATGAGTCAGTGGTGGGGTTCACAGCCGGTGAATACATGGGAAGATAACGAGAAAACTGGTGATACAGCAGCCATTACCCAGTGTCTGTCCCGACTTCTTCATTTCAGTTACATTTCTTCCACCTTTTCCTTTGTTCTTAGCTATAAAGCTTATGTCTGTTCACACGCTGCAAGCCTTTCATTAAAGCTACTTGAACTCTAGGGACTTAGTCAAGGCCTCAACTTCTCGGGTTGATAATGCCAAGAGTACTAATTTTCATTTTCCCGCCATTTAACACGCTGCCATGAGAGAGGACTGACGCCATTTCTGCTCCCAGTTACGTGTCACAACTAAATGTGTTTCCAGACATTTTCAACACATTTGGCATGTTTATTAAGAACCTGTTCAAAAGAACTCCTGGAATCTGAAGAGTAGAAGCTGGAGACACACAACATCCCACAATGCAGGGCTCTTACAGCAAAGGACGAAACAACAAAGGATTCAGGCTGAGAAAGCTGGATAACCAAATCTTGTGGTACCAGTCTTCTACACTGGGTCTTTTGTATCTGGGTCTGAGAACCAGTGTGCCAAGAAAGCAAATGTGTCTCTCTGAGAAGTTACACGTTAACAGATAGTCATACAGAACAGAAATGACTGTGTGGCTGCATGTTTTCATGGGGATCTAGGGAGGACTCTGTCTGGTCGACCCCTCGTCAGCCATAGCAGGGCATACCATGACAGTGGTTGGTATTTTCTTCCCTACCCTCTTTTGATTTGGTCAGCTTTCCTGAGAACTTGGGTTGTGGATAGATTATACTCATTCTTTAAGGATTTAGGCTTGTGATTCTTTACATTGTAAGAAAAAAATATATTGCAGAATGAGACAACAAAAAGACCATTAGTTTTCATCTTAACATTCATTAATCTTAGAATCCAATCCACAGTATTATAATGGTGCTTTTTAGTTTTTTTTTTTAAAGAAGTAGAAAAATAATTGCTTTTTTCATGTGTTGGGGGTCAAAAAAGGTACTGCTTTTTGAGAAAAACAAGATGCTATCAAAGCTGAGAAAACTCTCAAGAGTCCCTAAAAAAATAAATTGGACTATTAGTTAGGAAACTTCTACAGTTTACTTACTATAAACTAAAGCTAGATGAAAGTTTTTTTTTTTTTTTTCAGGCAACAGGGACAGAATGCCCATGAGGATAATAGGCAAGGCTCTTGGTAAAAAAAAAAAAAATGCATTTTCACCTGTTAATGATGAGGATGCCTTCTGCTTAAGAAGAAATTTCTGAAATTCACTGGTAATGTTTTGCAAAACTTTATTTAAGGCATAGGTACATTACCAGAAGGCATTCATTGTTTTTTTTCTTTTTTTCTACTTGCAAATAAAACATGAAGTTTTTAAAAAATTTAAAACTAGTTCCACACAGAGACTGACATCTCTACTTATGAAGTATTGTTCACAGAAACGTGCCCTGTGTAGTTCTTGCAATAATTGGAGTTATGGATGACTTTGTTCCTGTTTTCATATGTGTAAACAGATACTCCCAAAGGCTGTATAGTACATTTTATCCTAGAGGATACCACCAAGAAATAGATAATTCACATAGTTACTGAGTCTAAAACATTTTATTCCAAATTCTGGTAATTCCCAGTTTGAATGGTTTAACCTGGAAATGTCAAGTTCATCATCTTTTATTACAGTGGATTTACCAATAGACCCTTGCAACTGAATTTTAACAATCTTAAAATTAAAATGTTCTCATCATATTTATTTCTAGTGGTTGAACCTAGAACCTAGAACCCAGGCTAAAGCCCTAACATTGAGGTGTAAACCCTGTCCCTTGCTACTTTGTGGTTGCATATTAATTTTATTTGGATTTCAAGAAGTTTGCCACAAAATATTACAGAATTATATGTCAGTTCTATGGATGAGAATGTTTAAGGTATTGAGGAAATCAATATACCCACTAAGTCCTTTGGACAGAGATGTAGGGACAGCAACACATCCTGATGGCAGTAAGTAGATGTACTTTTAAAAGAATAATTTCTTTGACTGTCTACATATGGAAACCTCAGATTTAAATGTAAATTATATAAACAGAGAGCATAAAATCACTTATAATTATAAAGTATCTCGTTTTCTTGTTTTCCATGATGTTTTATGGAAAGATAACTAAGGATATATTAGAATAGCGCTTTTTAGAAAATGTCAAGAGGTAAATGAATGAAGGAAGGCAATCCTTACTGTAGAGTATGTCAGAACATGTTGCATGTCAAGATGGGTGATGATTCTCTGTCAGGAGTCAGTGCGCAGCTTTGTCTCTCTATTCAGTCAAACAAAAGAGATGAAAATGTAGGAGCTTTAAAAACACAGCAGGGCTGTAGTACAGGAAATAATTCTTATTAACCTGAGCAGAAGAATGCCATGGATGAACAGTAGAATAATGGTGAGTTTTCAGAGCTCTGCACAAAGCAGAGACTGGGGTTCACAGCCTCCTTGAACCAGTTAGTTGGTTAAGACTCAACTCTGTGAAACATCTCCATTTGGGGGATCGTGAAGCAGATGCTGGGAGCCTCACTGTAGATCACCCTGAGATGATTTTTTCCAACAGACAGAACAGAAAGTTTAAAATACAAAGTCAGTCTAGAAAGACAGCTTGGCAGCTGAGAACATTTCCTGCTATCTAGAGACCATAGGTTCAGTTCCCATCAGGATCACAACTTCCATTAACTTCAGCTCCAGGGGAGGGTCCCTCACCCTCTTCTGGTCTCTGTAGACACACACACACACACACACACACACACACACACACGCACGCACACACACACAACCCACAGAAATACACTTAAATAAAAACACAAGATTCAACAATCAGGACAGAGCATACTTTAGTAAATTATTGTGTCTTATTTGTCTCAGGAATACTATTCTTTGTCTCTTCTGAAAGGTTTCTGCCTGCCCTTGAGTTTCCTTTCCTATTCTCCAGTCTTTCTGCTTGTGTCATATTGAAAGGCATCCTAAGTTGTTGGGGGCCAGGAAGGAGAACAGTGTGACAGTTGTCAGGTTACTACTACAGGAATCCTACCTAAAGTCCTTTCCCATGGTAGAACACAGCTCTGTAGTTGGAGCTAGTTTCTGATTTCTACAGAAGTAATTAGGATATACTTTCAAAAACATTTCGTTGTTTATATTTATTGTATGTGATACAGTGTTACATGTGGTGTTTCTGTAAATTGGCATTGGACTATTTAGAATGGAAGCTCTCAGTCTCCAGGAAATGCACAGAATATTCTGTGTGAGGCATCAAGATGGAAGTTTCAGGGCTGACAGGGATCCCAGAGTTCCAGGGTGGATGTTTTGTCCTTCTCAGTAAACCTTGAAAACAAGCAAAATTATTTCTGGTTTAGGTTTAGACCAAGCTTCTCACTGTCATCATTGCTTCATTTAGGGACATATTTTCCAGTGACATATTGGGTCCTTTCCCTGCCAACTGGAGATAATGATGTTTAAAATCCTGTTGAGAATAAACAGTCATCTTTATAGAAGTGGTCCTTTCCATCCAAAGTGCCGTGCCGTCTGGAGTTTCCTAAGAGTCACCACACTCTCCCTTTCCCCTAGACTACCCGAGACTGCCCACAGCACTTAAGTTCGTGCCTTAGAACTTTAGACGCAGGCAAGTGATTTTGCATGTTTATTTTGTATTGAAAACATTGATCTTTTAAGAAATAGTTTGGTGTTCATTTCAATTCAGCTTATTTATTTCTAAGCAGGTTCACTACTAAGACACTAATCTGATACCCAGTAAAAACTTTTAAAACATTTCGTTTTCTTTTTCTTACTATCTCTTCTTCCAACCCCCTTTGGAAAATAATCAAAGATATCATATCACAATAGCAAGCATCTTGGAACATAGTAGGGAGGGGGGTACTGTTTACAGTTTCAGTATGGTTCCAGCAAAGCTGGCTTCACTATGCTTAATCCCATCTGTTGGTCTCCAAGAGGAACTGAAAAATATCACTCCACTTCTCTGTCTAGGATTTGAATAGTTTGAGGAACAAAGCAAAGGAGTGGCCAATGAAAACAAAACATTACCTTGATTCCTGATTAAGGCCAGGTTAAAACACAGGGATGGTTGTGAAAATCAAAGGGGCCAGTTAAGGACACATTAAAAAAGGCAAACTCCGCCCCCAGGGCTCCTCTTCATGTCTGCAATGACCCAGTCTTTCCTCCGTGGTGGAGACAAGGCATTTCAAGGCTCTGGATGGCAGTGCCTCTTGGCAGCCCACTGGTTCTGATGGGGAACAGGTGTCTGGTGGGCCAGGCTTGCTCGGTTTCCTGTCAAGCTGACAGTGAGATAAATCTCTTCTTACTTCCAAATCTTCAGCTCTTATCCAGGCTAGAATGAATTAATAAGCAGAGAAAGGCCCAGAGTTATTCATTTGGATCCTACCACAGAAGAAAATAGTCTTGCATGGTTAAACCTCATTTTCTTTAAAAAGGACAACAAAACTCATAAACATCATCATGAAAATTGTAGTCTCTGAGTTTAGATTATTTTTTAGAAGAGATTCTGAGAAATGAGGTTCTTGAATACAGGTGATTTTTGCTCCTTGGAAAATGGTAAGACATTTTCTTTCTGATGGGCTATACAAATTACTTCACTGTCAGATTCTTGGCTCATAGTTAAGGGTTTGAATAGCAGTTTTAAATGGCTAGTGAACTGGGATCCAGTGCTGGTTATATTGGAATTGTAATCACTCATCAACAGTTAATTAATTAGTATTCCCTCCTAGCACCCTGGAGGTTACAGAAGAAGGTAAAGACAAGAACTCTGACCCCAGGGAGTTCTCAGTTTAATCAGAAAAATAAATATAATACATAGGAAACTGTAGAGCCAATTATATTGGGGAAATTGCACCATATATATCAGTTAACATGTAGCATACCGCAAGAGCTCATTGCAGCGCAGGCATGTACGTTAGGGAAATGCCTTTTAAAGTCACAGGAAAGGTAAATAGCCTACAATCTAGGCAGTTTCTGTTGTGGTCTAGTGGAAAAAACATGGAGTTAACAAGCTGTTAAGATAGCCTGTAAGAAATACACCCAATATTACAGTCATACATTGTGAGGGACAGCTAAGAAACACCGTTTACACATAAAACATAGTAGAGGTAATAGCTAATAGATGTTTGGGGAAGAAAGATGGAGGCAGTGGAGCAACGTATCAACGTAAGTATAAAGATCCAGAAGAAAAAAGCAGAGAGCACTGAAAGACTTTGAAATAGTGTTTACAGCTGTTGTTAGGGTCATAGCCTGAGCGCTGGAGCAAAAGTCTAGTTAAAAAAACCCTAAAATGGAACCTCATTCAGTGTGGCCACAGTGAGAATGGAGCAAAAAGGTCCAGTGACCTCCCAAGTCCATTTCCAGGGTCTTGACACAAGGTTAGCTCTCAGTAGAGGGCAGTCCCTTTCCAGTGGTTGTCCTGCCTAATGCCATTGCCCCCACTCAAGTCTCTTTTGTGAGATCCTGTGACAGGCTGTCAGAACTGGAAGATGAGATTGCTTGGGAACCAGACTCGTGCTTTTTCTTGTCATGTGAGATTCCTGGGGAAGCTCCAATTCTTGAGGTCTCTTGTTGTAATTGTCTAGTAGACAAAAGAAGGGCACGATTGTCTCTTCAGAGAAGTTTTATTCTTGTCAAAAGAGCTATCTGTAGCTGCAAGTTTTTTGTGTCCCAATCAGTCCTGCAGTCACTTATAAAATAATCACTGAGAGGCTTAATTTAATTATAATTGTTTGGCTGATAGCTAAAGCTTATTACTGGTTAGCTCTTATATTTAAATTAACCCATTTCTATTTCTATTTTTCCACAAGACTTGTGACTTGTTACCTCGCATCTTGCTTCTTCAGCTGCTGCTGGCGTTTCCCTCGACTCTGCCTTCTTTGTCCCTGTACCTCTGCTTGGATTTCCCTCCTGGCTATATTCTGCCCTGTCATAGGTCAAAGGAACCTTATTTATCAACTAATAAAAGCAGCACATATTCACAGAATACAGAAGGGCATCCCACATCAGCTATGATAGCTTAGGGTAATTTCCAGCATAACACTTAGTTTGTGACTAGCCAGTGTTCATGAAAATTATGGGAATATATACAACTACCTTACTGAACTTTGACCTTGAGATTACAGCATTACATATCATTGAATGGAACTAGTTCGTGAAAGCAAAGGACCCTGACTGGGCTACGGTGAGAAGTGGAGGAAAAGGCAGGAGCATGGTATTTAGCAGAATTGAGGATTAATATTCATCAAGTCAGTATTTGCCTATCTATTAACATGGAGTTTCTAAAATTCATTTAAAAGTTATCTGAACGTATTTAAAAACTTAGTTCTTACTGTTTATATATGTGTGTGTGCACATGCATATACATATGCCTATATGTGTTTATATCTTTATATATATGTTTATTTGTTATTAGGAAGAAATCAGCAAACTTCTGTGTTATATACAGATTCTCTGACGCAGAAGGTAAAGAAAGACACAGAGTAAAATCATTTTGCATGCCTCTCAACTCATTTTACATTTAAGTGTTTTATTGCTGGCAATCTGCTGTTATATGCTGACAGTGATGGTTGATTCCTTGAGAATTATGTTGCGCATACTAATAAGTTAAAACAGTATGATGACAATGGCTTACTCAAGTCTCATCTAGTATAGCAGTCATTTAAATAAGTAAAAATTTTTAAAATGCTTTTCTCTTTGCAGCTCCATGCTAAGAACAGTGTGTGGGGGTGGGAATTTTGTACATCATTATTTCTGTATGTATTGACAGTCTTTGATCTAGCAATTCAGATCGGAACTTTCAGTCAGTTTTTGTAGGACTTTATATATGGTCTGTAGTTGTACCTCACTTAAATGTTCAGTATAAAGGGATTAGGAACTCTCTCAGTGTAGGGCCAGAAGCTATTTTGTTACTAAGACTGTGTGACATTATGATTTAATGTCAAGTTTTAAGAAGGAAAAGATAAAGAATATATAAAAATAGAAAGGGCAGTGGTAAAAATAAAAAGAAAACTACATTGGTAGCTTTCAGAAGGTTTTTTAATTAATTATTTTCCATCTTTCTTCTCTACAATAATTTTAATAAATGAATATTTATTTAAAGTAAATACACTTTAATTTTGAGTCAGTGTTGAGACTATATAACAGTATAACCAAATAAAACATTTATGTAGAAACAGATATGTATATAGTACATAATAGATTTCTTTTTAATTAATTAGTTTATTTCAATTTCATTTTACATTCCAGTCACAGTTCTCCCTCTCACCCCTCCTCCAGCCCCCACCCAGCCCACCTCCCATCCACTCCTCCCAACAGGTAAGGACTCCAATGGGGAATCAACAGAGTCTGGCACATTAAATTGGTGCAGGATCCAGCCCCACCCCCTGCATTAAGGCTGAGCATGGCATCCCACCAGAGGGAATGGGCTCCAACAAGCTAGTACATGCACCAGGGATAGATCCTATTCCTACTGCTAGAGGCAGCTCAGATAGTTCAAGCTTCACCCCTGTCTCCTATATATATGGAGAAAACATCCTGAGTGAGGTAACCCAGACTCAGGAAGACAAACATGGTATGTACTAACTTATCAGTAAATAGTAGGTGTAAATCAAAGGATAACCAGACTAGAACCCACAGCTCTAGAGAAGCTGGGTGATAAGGAGGACCTTAAGAGAGACACATGGAGCCCTGGAAGGGGAATTAGATGAGATTTTTTGCATAATAGATTTCTTACAAGAGTGTAGACAATATATTTATTTTATTTCTTTCTTGTTTCATTTTTTTTAAATTAAAACAACTATCGTGGTTGGCATTTATGAGTACCTCATGGTGCCAATCCCTCCTCTTCCAGAGTCACATGCTGGATTTTTTTTGTCAGCTTCCCCAGTATTAGACTAGGTCATTTTGTAGAGTAAAGGTCTACTTTTCAAATTATTAGCTATGTGGCCGTTGCAGATTTTCCTCCCATTTAAAATCTCCACTCTACTAAAACAGAAAATTGAGCTGTTGTAAAGATTAAGTCAGATAATATGTGTCAAGCAGTTAGTTTAACGCTGTGTACAACGTATGTCCTGAATGAATATTAATATTTTAAAAACAGCAACAAAGTTTTGATTTCCCAAAGCTTCGTCCTATTTTTTCTATCCAACCTATGCATTTTTTCTCCTAGGAAATCTCATCTATGTTCATGCATTTCAATGTTAACTAAGGTGATTCTAAAGGTCCTCATTGTATCTGGTTGAGATCTGTCAAATGAAAGCAGATTCCTAGTTGAATTTTCTTTCAATCTCTTTCTCTCTGTGTGTCTCTGTCTCCCTCTGTGTTTACATGTGATTTCATGGGGGACATAACAACAGACACTGAGGAAATTCAGAGAATCATTAGGTCTTACTACAAAAGCCTGTGTGCCACAAAGCTGGAAAATGTAAAAGAAATGGACATTTTTAAGATAAATACTATATACCAAAATTAAATCAAGACCAGGTGAACAATTTAAATAGACCTATAAGTAGTGAGGAAATAGAAGCTGTCATCAAAAACCTCCCAACCAAAAGAAGCCTAGAACCAGATGGTTTTAGTGCAGAATTCTACCAGAACTTCCAAGAAGAGCTAATATCTATACTCTTTAATGTGCTCCACGTAATAGAAACAGAAGAGTCATTGCCAAACTCTTTTTATGAAGCTACAGTTACCCTGATACCAAAACCACACAAAGACTCAACCAAGAAAGAGAATTACAGACCAATCTCACTCATGAACACCAATGCAAAAATTCTCAATAAAATACTGACAAACCGAATCCAAGAACACATAAAAAAAATCATCCATTATGATCAAGTAGGCTTATCCCAGAGATGCAGGGCTTGTTCAACATATGAAAATCTATCAGTGTAATCCATCATATAAATAAACTGAAAGAAAAAACATGTGATTTCATATGAAGGCCAGAGGTCATGTGTCTTCTTCTATAGCTCATTATCATGTGTTTTTGTTGTTGTTGCTCATTTTCTTTTGTTATTTGACAGGTCTCTCACTGAACCTGGAGACTGTTGATTAGCTATGCTGCACAACCAGCAAGTCCCAAGGATTCCCCTGAACCCCTTTGATTAGTCCTGGGATTACAGGTGCCTGGGCCCCAGCTCTTTGAGTGTATGCTCAGCAACCAGTGAATTATGGTTCATTGGCATTTCACCAGTCTTCTCAACTGAGTCTTTAATGGTATTATTCCTTTCTTCTCCTGCTCTACTGGAGACTAACCAAGGACCCCTGCAAGCTGGACAAGCTGTCTATCCCTCAGCTAATCCTCCTCTCTCTCCAACTGTTTTCTTCTTTATTACTTAATTTTTTTATACAATATAATTTGATGATAGTCTTTTCCACCCCTCAACCTCTCCCAAACCCTCCCCCACCTAACTTCATGTTCTGTCTTGAAACCCCCCCAAAAACAAACCACCAAAAAGGCCCCTGAAATGAAAATCAGAACAAATAAAAAAACCCAAGAAGACAAAAAATATGAAATCAAACCAACACAGAATGCAGATAAAAAACATGATGTCCCTTTTGTGTTGACTAGCTCTTCAGCTCTCAAAGTGTGTTCTGAGTTCTTCTCATTCCTGTCTTTCATCTGTTGAGACTGGTCCTTCCATCAGCTTATCAATGCTTCTGTGAGAAGTGAAGAATCCTGCCCTCCTCACCCCTATGTCTAGTCATCTGCATCCAACTTATCACTAAAAAATATCCACTCAGCATCCACTTTCTTTCTCTCTTGAATTGCTTCTATTCTACTCCAGGTCAACACCACGATTCACTGGGACCACCTATCTGTGAATCTGATTTTTATTTTAAAATGTTGCACCCATGAAATGTATTTTGCATGTGGAAGCCCAGAGTCATTCATTAGATAGAAAGATGAATGTGTCACCTCCAAACTTAATGTTGCCTGGACCTCATTTAATCTTCACAGCTCCCTAAAATTAATGTGCATAATTGATTTTTTTAGAATAATAAAATAAGGTTAAGAGTAAAAACGCTATGCTTGACCTGTTGCACAGATGATAGCAAATCAGATTGGCTCGTGAGCAGACATCATGAATCATCACATGTGGCAATAAAGACACAGTCATTTCCATCTTCCCCATGCTAGCTCAGCAAAATCTAATCAGCTGCCATATCTCAGTGAAGTCATTTCATGGCTACTGCACCACTGTTTAAGAATAATGGTTACGTTAGCACCCCGAAGTTCTACATAAAGATGTGCTGAATTCGTGTAAAGACAACATTAATCAGCAGTAATTAAGGAATACTGATAAAAAGAAAATGAAATTAGTTGGAGAGAGAGAGAGAGATCAATGGTTTAAATTATGTCTTGTTCCTTGCCCGCATGTTGAGCAGCTCAAGACTGCCTGTAGCTCCAGATCCAGAGTCTCTGATGCCCTCTGACCTCTCTGTTCTCTGTGGGCACTGTACGCTTGCTCACATACCTCTTCCCCCAACTCCACATATACTAATACACATTTACAAACAAATTAACCTCAGCAGTGCAGAACTGTAAAGATAAAAGGAAGCAACATCTCAGGCATACCCTGCTATGGCGTCATCTGAAGTTGAGAGGTGACACAATAAAGTAATTAAGCCAATCCAGCTCTGTCCATTACTACTTGGCAAACTGCAGGATATTCTACAAGTCTCTGTTAAGTTCCCTCTTCTATAAAACGGGGATAATGGTGGTGACCGACATTGTAGCACTAACTAGATTTTGAGCACAGTACTTAGTACTATATTTATCCTCTCAGGGAATTTGGATGTGGAAGAAGAATAGCAGAGGATGAAAAACATTAACAAATGTTTCAGACAACATATGTAGTCTTTATGAGAATTTGGACACAAGTAATTCTATGCTTTTGAAGAGCGGGGTTGCCAGGGTCCAACCTCAATGGGGTTCACACATTCCAGGGTAGGGAAATGTAGATTAAAAATATTAAATAAATATTTACTGTCAGTATGACTTGGAAATGTAACTTGGCATTACATACTGCAGTTGATATTGGCATGGGTATAGGTGTTGTGTTTGAGAGGTGTATATTTGCTTGAATTGCTTCAGTGTATTTTGAATTGAACTTTTCAAGACAGGATTTCTCTGTATAACAGCTCTGGCTGGAACTCACTCTGTAGACCAGGTTGGCCGCAAACTCACAGAGATCCACCTGCCTCTGCCTACTGAATGTTGGAATTAAAGGCATGTGCTACCACTGCCTGGCTTGAACTGAACTCTTGTAGGCAAAGTTTTCCTGTTCGGCAGCTGCTCTTACATAAATACACTGAGGCTTAATTAATTACAAATGCTTTGCCAGTAGGTCAGGCTTATTACCAACTAGCTCATTCATTTTAAATTAATCCATATTTCTCATTTACTCTCTGCAACATAGCAGTACTTTTATTAGCATGGCACTTTCACCTCTTGCTCCCCCTGTGGCTGGCTGGTGACTCCAGTCTCTGCCCTCCTTTCTCCCAGCATTCTAGTCTGGCTCTCCCACACAACCACAACAGCTATTGGTCAGTCAGTTTGTTAAACTAATCACAGTAATGTATATTCATAGATTGTAAAGGAATATTCCACAGCAAACTCTGTTATTAAAAGTAATAAAAAATATATTAGCTTCTTTGGGAAAATTCAGGCATAGAGAAAAAAATCTGATTTTTAGTCTTGATCTACCATATATATATACATATATATATATATTACAAATCAAACAACCCATGGAACAATCTGAGAAACTATACATTAAATGAAATTTTAGAATAATGAAGATATATAGTTACAGAGCTCATTTAATATTTGTTTACATTTATTTGTTTGTTTATCGATTTACACACACACATGTGTGTGTCCACAGGCAAGCGCCATGGTACACTCAGAGGTTAGAGAACAACCAGAGGGAGTCAGTTCTCTCTTTTCCCATGTGGGTCCTGAGGATTAATCTCTGGTCATGATGCTTGACAGCAGGATCTTTTACCTGCCAAGTCATCTCTGTGGCGCCTGAGACAAGGACATTTTGAATTCAGCATCCAAAGTAAGATCTGTGCCATGGGACCCTATTTTAAGTGCCTTTTCCCTCCTGCACTTGCTTCCTGAGACATTCTGGTTGTCTCCCAAAGAGTTAAGTTAACAGAAGCTTAGCCTTTCCGCTGTGAACTGCAAAGTGCAACCATGGAGAACTAGGCCTCTGTGAGGAGTCCTGATCAAAGCATAAGGAGTCCTTACTGTGTTCCGCTACAAAGTGGAACAAGACACAACACACATTCCCGAGGAGCTCACAATAATAGGTGGAGTGAGGTGGAGTGTGGTGAGCAGGAGGCTCACGTTTGTAATTTCCACCTTCCAGCACCTCTTCCTGTAACACCTGCTCCACAGGCTGATCAAACAGCATCACTGCTGTGGTTTACATCAACTTAGCCTCACTCAATCTACAGGCATCATGCCTAGGGTTCTATTATGCAAAAACTTATTCAGCTTATAAATGGTGAGAAAAGAATTTAAGGGTAAGAGCTTGCTTATACTAATTTATATATATCGCCTCACTTTTGCATAAGTGATTGAAACAAAATTATTTCTTCATTTTTGTTGCACCAAACAATTAGCTAAACAAAATAAAAATTGAATACTATAGTTGAATCCGGAGAAACTGTAATGTCTGTGGTCTAATGATACTTCTGTAGAGCTTGTTGATAATTAAAGGTGGCCAAGTGGACCTCTAGCTGTGGGTACAGAGATCTAAAACCAAGGAGTTAAAATCAGCTGGTGGAGAGAAAAAAAATCCCTTGCTAAGGCCCTTTTGCTGAAAAAAAGAAAAAAAAAAACAAAAAACAAAAACTGAAATCTGTCAGTGGTTAAGCAGAACTGCTGGCAATGAGGGACAAGTCTCTGGCTACTCTCCTTAAGATGACAGGATAATTAAGTTGATATAAAATAGTTAAAAAAGGAAAATACAGTTGTTTAAAATACCTTATTCTTAGAATTTGCAAGAATTCTATGGTTAGCAATTACTAAGTGTCAGTTCTGTATAATCCCAAGTTGCTCCCAGTGCAAGGGAGAAATCCAATGGAATGTAAGAAATATACCATTAGAACATTTGATTTTTAATTTTTGGATACACTGGACTCTGATCTCTGTAATCATATGTGAAGTGTATTAATTAATCTGTAGTTAGTCACACAGGTCCCATAGCCTTCGTTGTGCCCAGAACACACTGGAAACAATGAACACATTTAAGAAATTATTAACATACTTCCTCACCTCATCATTTCCTCCCCACAGTTTTGCTTTGTAGAGATAGTCTTCTTGAGCTGCAGTATTATAAAAAGTATTTTGAAATTAAAGTAACATATAAAATTAATTAGTGGGGCTTATTATTGAGTGTGCTACTATAAAACGCTTCGAAGACAGCATGCATGTGGTGAATGAAAACACAACAGAGGACACAGGGGAGTGTGATTCCTGTTGATTCTTTCTGCAGAAATAGTTCAGTAGCTCAGCTGTCTCCCCTACAAACTGATTGTGGTAATACTTTCCTCAAGGTTGGTGTAAGCCTTGGAAGAAATGATCTCTTTTCGTATGCGGACACAGTTTCAGGGTGAACAATCAGGAATTGTCATAATGGCCTGTGAGTGAAATGTTTTCTGTAAAATATATTCCTTCTAGGTTTAAATACTAGGATTAAGCGACGTCTCATGAACCATTTCCAGCTCCCTCGACAAGGAAAAGCTCTAGTATGCGCTAACGCTTAGCATGACTGGTAGATGCCTCTTTTCCTTTCTGTGCAGAAGGGCCCTGCATTCTTTCCTGTAGTGTGGAGGACATTAGCCCAGTTTCTCAGACTGTTCTAGCGGGAACTGAGTCCTAAAGGTCTGGAATTATAACCCGTGGACAAGCTGCCCTAGAGTTTCCGTCCTTCCCATTCATACGCAGGCTCTACAGAGAAAATATTTACACACATTTGTGTGATTTGTCCAGGCAGCTAGGGGGAAAAGAGTCGCAGAGTCCTGTTTGGAATGCTTTAAATCAGACCCTAGAGGTATTGTTTTGTATTTATTTTTATCTGAAACGAGTTTTGATGCATTAGCTGTTTTGTATTTAATATGACACATATATTGGACTTGACCCATATTATTATAGGAAATTTGCAACTCTATTGGGTATTCAAAAAGATATCTGCAGTCTGTATTAATTTCTCTGATATGAGAACCTGTCTCTCTATTCCCTAAATCATCTAGCTTACTTTAAAATTCTCATATATTTTAAAATAAATTAAAGCCATTTTTTTAAACTGGCTTTATCAGGAATGGATAAGTTTTAGTTTTAACTGCAAAGGATAGGATTGCATTTAAAATAATGCCCCAAATACCATTTTTTTCTGTATCTATCATTGAACCAATACTTGAAATGATATCACCTAATAATACCAGTGCTATGCAGCCACCACACTATACATAGGTCAGGTTACATAGGATACATCCTTTTTTTGCAGACATTTTGAAGTACCCAGATGAGGTTTAGCTTTCTAAAATTTAAGCCATTGTTGATTTCGACCTTATTAAATAGCAGAAACCCAGGAGTTTCTTGTTCTGGATTCAAATCATCCTAACTACAAAGCCTGGAAACACCAGATATGTAATACCTTTTAGATGTAATGTCTTGTCCAGTTAACTTAGAGGAGTGAGGGTCAGGGGTTGGTCACATGTGGGGGCACACTGACACTGTGACTCAGGAGGCTCAATTGATGGTAACATAAATCCCTTTCCTATGTGGTTAAGATCTGCCAACGGCTTTCACAGGAGCTGCGAGCTTGAACCCTTCGACTTTCAGCGGTTAATTTATTTGGCCATTGTTGAGTGCTTACCCCATGCAGGTGCTTGTCCTAGTACCAGGTAGAGGCTAGAAAGCTCTGTGAGCAAGCAAATGAAATGGCAAGGAACTCACAGTATCCTGTGCTTCTCTTCTGGCCTCCCCGATGTCCCTAGCTTGTTCCTGATAAGCACTTCTTCCTCCCCTAAAAAACAAAGTCATTTGATAAATAATTCTAATATTTGTTCTCTTCCTTGTTCTAAATAATTGGGACAGAAAATAAGGTGAAAACAGAACTCCTGTTTCATAGCTATATAGAGATCAAAGAATGTTTGTTTCAACGTATTCTTAACTAGAGCAAGAAATGTGAAGAGCGGGAGCCATTCTAGTGAATGTCAAGGTAGAGAATATTCTAGGCAGATGGATATTTTGAAATACTCTTTGTTTTTTATAGAAAAGGAACCCAAAAGTATGTAAGCAGTTGGAAGTGAGGTGTATAAGTAGAAAATAATAGATGATTTTAAACTAATTTTAAACAGCTAAATAGCTGTTTTGAAACCTTTATTCTTAAATTTTTTCAATAGCTGAAATGTTGTAGAAGTTTAAAGAACATTAGCCCTGAGCTTATTCAGGGGTCATATGTACACAAAAGGGCGGCAGAGGTTGGCATAGCTCTTTCTCCTTGACTTAATTAAAGCTAACAATATCATGCACACTCGATGTTTTCACAATAGCCAGCATTGTAGGGAGCCCTGGTCCTGACTGCTCTGTTGGGAACAGTCTGCATTACATACGTGGCTACATCCTTCGTGTGGGGGTGTCAGTTGATTGGTGGTACTTGTGAGGAAAATCTTGCTGTTTCACAAGAGTCAGTGGTTTGTTGCTCATCCTCGCCCTCTCTCTGTTATCTGAACCTGAGCACATTTGAAGGGTTTGCTGAGATAGAAATAAACAAGGCTCCAGTGGGCAGATTCTGTCCAGGCTGGGTCAAAAGACTGGCCACTGGCCACTGGATGAAACACCATATAAAGCCAAAGTCCAGGTGTCCAGGAAGAAACACAGGACCCACTTTTCTGAAGTAACTTCTGTATTTTGTGCAGAACAAAAATGATAAAATTATATCAAAAGAGAGCTCTCTGTTATTATTTATCCAGTCCCTGGTGCTTTTAAGTTGGGAGTTTGGCTTGGAGCCCAGAATTTTACCCAATTCAGGTACAAATGCTCTGAGACCAGTAGATTCTGATGATAATGATAAATAAAGTCATGAACAGCATTGGGAAATGAGTGTATAATCAGAAACGGGAGCCAACAAGGGTAACGTGCGAGGCACCTCTGCTGAGGCTGGCAAGTGGAGTCCACTCCTAACTTGTAGGGCATGAACATTACCACGGAGATGGAGACTAATGTCTTAGCCAAAGGGAAATCATAGGATGCAGATCACGGGAGGTTTGAGAGAGGTATGTTTGCTGTCCTGCCCTGCATAGCTCAACTGCTCCTGCTGGGCTCTTATTCCCCATTCTTATGCTGGAAAACGATCCCCTTAGGCCTCACCTTTTTCTGTCTTGGCTTCATTTGACCCTAATTGCTCTTGATGCTTCATTCTGGCTTACCTTTAACTTGCTCTCCTGCTTCTTTAATTGGCTTCTAGCATTTACCTTAGCACTCAGACCTGAAAGCTTCTCAGTAACAATGTCCAACTCTACACCCCAAAATAATGGCCTCAACTGTTCATGAGGACAGTGTCAGCTGGACTCAGTGAACTACCAGAGGTCTTCACATCTGTCACAACTGAGACCTACAAAACCATAAACTTCTATTGAGGTGAGGATTAGAATCTTAGGAAACTGCAAAATGTTTAATCATCTGAAAAAAAAACCTCAAACTTTCTACTTTCTATGAAGAGAAAGGAAGATCCTTATATCCCAATAACATTAATCTACCATCTCCATTTCTGAAATTCATTGAGAGTTGTTTTCTGCTGAGTCATAAATCCAGCTTTCTCCACAGATAATATTTCAAGTGGTTTTCATTTTCCATTGTGTCTATATTGGGCACCTAGGAACTGGGACACAGGATGATGAAATGACTTTGCTAAGGGTAAAGTGCTAGAGTATGTGTAGGCAACTGGATGGCTTCTCTCTTAGGTTGTGAAGCCCTTGGAAGAGTACTGTTCATGGTAGAGTTGAGTAGTGAGAGACCTGGGGAGACGGCTCATTGGCGAAACTGTTTATTACAACAGTATGAAAGCCTGGCATCGCATCCCCATTGTGGATATAACAATCAAAGCATGGAGGCGTGGGCCTGCAACTGAGCACTGGTGGGTGGAGAGAGTTGATGGAGAGAGCTGGATCCCCAGGGCTTTCTGGTCAGCCAACCTGGTCCAGATAGCAAGCTCCATATTCAATGAAACATCCTGTCTCAAAAAAATAAGGTGAAGCATGACAGAGGAAGAAACCCGCACCAACCTCTAGCCTTCACCTGTACCAGCACACAGGCATGCATGACACATAAGAAGTTTTTTAAAAGGAAAGAGATACAGTAAGGAGCAGAGGCTTGACATTATTTGCAGCACAGAAGTCTCTGGCCGTACATGACTTCTAAAGGACATCTGTATAGTGTAAGTACAGCTGTCACATGAAATGGAACAGGACTTCATCACTTGAAACAAATGAATTTGTGAAAAAGCCAAATATCTCACAAGAAAACAGTTAGCTTATGTTTGTTTTACTGTTTTACTCAATACACAACTATTTATCTTGGGAGAACTTTATCCATTGAAGTTTGGGTAAATAATGATTCGTTCTTCTGTTATTCTTAACATCTTACAAGGCCGGGTATGGTTTGCTTTCTTCTTGGCATGAAACGTGTGAAAGTTAGAAAGCATTCATGCCCCAATTGCTGGCATATTTGGTAGGACGTGAGCTGCCAGCTGCTCCTAAGGCATTAGCGGGAGCCTGGGAGGCGAGCGAGCCAGAGGCTCCCATGGAGGCATCTCCGCCGCCCACCTGAATTCTGCTTCAGTTCCTTAGCAGAAGCTGCCTCCTTCCGACAGATCTCTAGGTAGCTTGAACATGGTGTGAGCTTCATCCGCTTTGGCTTTTCATTTTAGTTTTTAAAATTTTCTGCTAACTCTACTCACATAACTAGTTAAAACTAGAAACTGGGGGATTCCACCCCAGTTTTAATGATCGACATGAGCAGTTAATGATGTGACTCTCTGGGGATGAGTTTTAAAGTTTGTTTTTCCTAAGTTACACTTCCGTGTTTGAGATGGTATCCATCTTTTCACTAGCCTTCCAGTATGTAAAACTGGAGACAATCTACGGTTTCAATAAAATAAAACACTGCCTGACAATCAAACAAGGATTGTCCTAATATGTTCTTATCGACCAGCTAACGTTAAAGAAAGACACTACAAATAATTCGCCCCTTCCTAGGATTCATAGTTTAGAAGATTGTCTATGCATAATTTTTTATAAAGCTTCTTTTCGTACAATGTGAGCACTAAACTACATAAAACTATAAGGCACACACAGAACATGTGCAAATGTGCGTGTGCACAGAAAAGCTTAAGGAAAGCTGGAAGATTCTGTTATGTTGTCAACCATATTATCATTGTAGCATAAGCATAAATAAATCCTAGCAACAAAGTTTCACTTTACTTCAACATTGATACATTTGAGGACGCTTCCTGACATAGTTTCTGAAATTGATTTGAATCCTTCAGAAATGTGTGACTAAAATGAAGTTTGCTTCAGTTACTTCTTAGGAGCTAAAAATGTAAATAGGGATGGACTCCTAAATTATGCCGGTTGTAGAGTTGAGTGGCTATGTTACAAGATTCCATTTTATCATGGAGAATGATACTTTAGTATGACCATTCCCTGTTAGCTCTCTCCTGACCTCATGCTTGTGGATAAAGATGTGACCTCTCAGCCGCTTCTCCAGCGCTATTCCTGCCTGCCTGCCACCATGCTCCCAAACATCACAATCATAGACTGTAGCTTCCTAAAACTGTAAGCCCCAGCAATCCCTTCTGTTAGTAAAATAAGTAAATAAACAAACAAAAACAAATAAGCCTTACCATCTATTATCAGAAGTATTTGTAAATAGAGCATCTAACAAAAAATAAAAAATAGGCTCTTAAAGTGGCCTGAATTTCACTTAAGGATAGTTGGTGAAGAGCTCTTTCTGCTCTCCCAGAGGACCCAAGGACTGCTTCCAATACCCATAGGAGACTGCTCACACCTGTCTGAAAAAAAGATGAATACCATGTTGGTAGATAGTTGGCTAATTGAAAACAGAGAAGGTCATGCTACTATCTGGTCATAATATATTCAAGACCAAAGAAAACAGTCAAAAGGAACAAAACAGTAAAAGTAAGCTGAGACAGCTGGCAATAAAATGGCATTCTTTTTAGCACCTTCAGTATGTGCAATTGATTACCTCGAAACCAAGAGAAAATAGGACAATTTGCAGATTAACATATAAGCATGATCCAAATACTCAGAAGAAATTCTACATGGAGCATTTGTTATTTAAACAATTAAAATGAATTTTTCGGATGATAAAAAACGGCAGATAAAACATGAGAAAAAATTAAAATACTAGTTGAAATTGAAGAAAAAATAAGTTGGCAAGATATAAGTTACAACTGTAACCAGAATTTTGGTGTTTTTCTGAAAAATAATATACAAAATTTCAGACTTAAAAATATTTTATAGAAATAAAAATAAGCAGTTTTTTCAAATGCATATAAAAATGACAGAAAACCCATACACTGATTATCATTCAGCATCTGAATGTAGTACTTTGAAATTAATGATCATATGATAACATCTTAGTTACTAAAATCATCTGAATTACTGAAAACTAACTTCCAGCTCCGCAGTTGGAGAGACTGTGAATTGTTCCACATGCTCTTATGCCGTGATTTGTTCTTTGTATTTATTTCTGGGGAATGTATGTTTCTATTTCTTTTACTTTCCCTCAGTGTTTGGAATATTTGAAAGGATAACTTTACTTCCCACAAGCTGCCAGTCACAGATGACTTAATAGGTTATTTTCATCTTGCTTTTAAGAGCAGTAAATATTCTGTTGCTTGAACTATCTCGAGAGGTTATGAAATTGAGTTTTCAAGCATTTTCCAAAGGTGTTGTTGCCCCTAGTTTGGAAGTCTATTTATGCAGAAGAAGAAAAAATGAATCAGAAAAAAGAGAGTTATATATTTACTTACATAAAAATCTACATTAAAAAGACATATTTAAATTACAGCCATGAATGTAAAGACATTTCAACATTAGAAAATCTTGTCTTCAGGATTGCTCCTCAAAGACAGTAAAAGACAAAAATCATCATGATAATATATAGATATATATTATCCATATGTTTTCACATGGTGTGAGCATTTGATGACAGTAATCCAGATATGATTTCCAAGATATTTGTTGTAAAGCAGGAGTAAAGGAAATTTTCTTAGTGCACTAAAGACTATTTGTATTCAAAAGCAAAAGCAGTGTCTCTACCAGCATTTTTGAGAAATAGCAATAAGATCAGAAGACAAGATAGCTATTTCTGTGCTATTTAAAATTGTGCTGAAGATTCAGACATAGTGAGATGTCATTTTATAAGTAGTACAAATATTGGATTATTCAGCTTTCATTGTCATAACAAATATCTGATGTAATCGATGTAATGAAAGAGCTTAGTTAGGTTTATGTATTTAGAAGCTCCATTCTATGGCTTGCTGAGTCATTCATTTCTCTTGTTAGTATAGCAATGCAGTAAGCACTTCATAGCGGTTATGTAGAAGGTGCTCACTTGAATAAACCTGACTTGAAGATCTCCCATTTTTCTCATTGTTCAAGGCTTATATAACCCATAAAAGCACTACTATGAGGAACAGAACTTTAATACATAGCTGAATAGGGAGTGTTCCAAAGTCAAGATACAACAGTTTTTAAAATTTAAAAGGCAAGAAATTTAGCATTAATCATAGATACACACAGTCTAACAGAAATTCTAATAAAATGAAAGTGATAGAGTAGATGATTAGAGAATTGGCAGAAGTATAGATAGTCAGAAGAAATATAAACTGCAAACACACTAATAAGAATGAAATCAAATCCCTACCCTTGAAAGTATATCTTCGTTGTTTCTTAAAGTATTTCTGCTCTGCCCTCTGTGGGGAATCATCCCAACACATTTAGCTAAAGGCTAACCTATATGTGAGTGAGAACATGTGGTATTCGTCTTTCTGGATCTTGGTTACCTTACTCAGCATGATTGTTCTCAGTCACATTCATTTATCTGCAAATTTCATGTTATCCAATAGTTGCATTATAAAATGTATCATATTTTCCCTATCCATTCATCTGTTGATAATCTATTTTTATGGCTATTGTGTGTAGCACAATTCATAAAAACCCAGAGACAGAAAATGAGGTTCAACCTGAAGGTCAGAAAAGCAAAACAGCTAGCACTGGCTCTTCCATCTACCACAATCCAAGAAGGTGATTCTGCCTTCAGGAATCTCAGAATGAGACCGTGACTGAGAGCTATCTCCTCCCATTTTATAAACCTCTTTAGGGCTGGTGCCTTAAAGGCATGCACCACTACCACCTGATTTCTATGGCAAACTAGTGTGGCTACTGGGATTAAAGGTGTATGTCACATAATGTATTATGCATGCAAGTGTGCTGTGTGTACATGCTCCTCTGGGCAGTCCATACAGGGAGAGATGTTCGTTCCTGCATTAGACATGTTTTGGAAGGCAGAAGTACAAAAGTCTTAGGGTGACACCTCCAATCACTTGATAGCCAAGCATGACCACACCCAGGTCTACCTGGCTCCCATGTTATGTTTTACACTCCCATGGTCACAGTTCTGGAGAGGTGAGAAGGCGGAGTGGGGTCTTCAGCAGTTCCTCGTTTTTCTCCCAAGGGTAGGATAATGTAGACAGCGGCACAAGGCAGTGTGCCTCCAATGGCTGCAGCTTGGCAGCAGTAGCCTCTGTTCTGTTGTGTCTGGATGGAAGTAAACACCCTCCAAAATGGAAAAAAAAAAAGGTGTGTGTCACCAGTGCCTGGTCTGTAAGGTTGATCAGTGCAACTGTTTTACTTTCTGAACTTCAGACAAGCTTTATTTATTAAAATACAGATGAAATATCACTGCAATTGTGAATAGAGCAGCAATGAACATGTATGAGCAAGTATCTCTATAGTTGGATAGGGAGTAATGGGGGTACATGCCCAAGAGTGATATTATTATACAATATTCAGATTTTTTTGAGGCACTTCCACACCAACTTCAATAGAGATTTCAGCAGTTTGCATTCCCACCCTCAGTGAACAAGAGTTCTATGTTCCCTACGTCCACACCAATGTTAGCTATCATTTGTTTGGTCTTCAAGTCTTGCCATTTCTGACTGCTGTAAGATGGCATATGAAAGTAGTTTTAATTTCTAGACGGTTGGAATGGTGGACATTTCTGACCACCTTGGGCATCTCAGACCTAAGTGTAACTGTGAGTTCTGGGCTCTTCTTTGCCAAGTTAATGTTTACTGCACTAACTTTCCTATTCGATTACTATTCGGTTGCACACTCGTACTAAACTCCCTCACTTAGAAGTTTTCTTCAAGTGTTTATCAAATATTAATGAATGTACTAATTGTCCATTATAGGCTTGAAGAGTAAAATACTAATGCATTCTAAGTAGAATATAGCCCACTGCTTCTAGACAAACACCAAGATCAAAGGATGGCAGCTGGTCTTCCACATGAACATATTCCTAGTGTCAGCTTTTCCTGCCAATGTATGTGACTAAACAATATGCATTCAAATTCTATATGCTTTATATGCTGACTCCTCATGAAACATCCTAAAATATACAATGTGACAGTCAACATAAAATCATGAAGTTGTCCTATTTGACAGCATTTACTTACAACATGTCAAGAATATTTTGCTGTCAGTTACTATGTGGCCTGTTTCAGATACCTATGATTTTACAATTTACCCAAGAACTTATCTGTCAATGAGTAGTCATATTGCTTATAATACCCTGGGCTTGCAGGCCTATCTTTGACAAAGCATGTTCATCAGAACCAAATAAGGCCAAGCCCTGTGTGTCATGGCTGATCTTAGTTGTCAAACTTGACATACTTGGGAAGAGGAAACTTCAATAGAAAGATTGCCCCATTAGATTGGCAGGTGGGCATGCTGGCAGGCCATTTCCTTGTTATTTAGGGCGTCTAGTCTATAGAGTGTGGTGCCATCCCTAGGCAGGTAAGCCTGGCTGTATAAGAAAGCTAACTGAGCAGATCAGAGGGAGCTAGATAGTAAAGAGCTTTCCTCCGTGGTTCCTGACTCTGCTCCTGCTTTAGTTCCCTCTCTGACTTCCCTCAGAGATGGACTGTGGTCAGGATGTGTAAACCAAACAAAAGCTCTCTTTGCCACATGGCCCTGGGTCGTGGTGTTGATCACAAGAAGAGGAGTCAAGCTAGAAAACTGTTGCTTTTCGAATGTAAAAGATGCTGTATTGTGTCCTACCAGAACTAAATGGAAAAGTCTCATTTCTACATGTTTCTTTCTAATACTGGATTTGTTCAGTTCTTTTCATAAATATAAGAAAAGTCTTAGTACCTTAACTTATATTTACCAGTATGAAGAGGGACTCTGACATTACTTAATAACAAGTAGTCATTGATTTAAAACATTTATTCATTCAGCAGTATTTTTCCATCGAGTGGAATGCCATGTGTATTCTATACTTTGTTCTGACATGCATTTGGCTCTCTTGCCTAACTTTGTCCCACTAGAATAGCTTTATACTCATTTCATTAAAACAACATTAAAGACTTAATATCCGAATTGGCAAAGCCCTTTTCATAGACTACTTTTCTGTATTTCTATTTCTGGTATGGGTACATGGTTGCATATGTTGGGGCACATATATGTCTTGAGACACAGATGCCTGTGGAGACCTGATGTTATCATTGAGTGTCTTAGTAGATCCATTTCCACTATTTATTGATGCAGGGCCTCTCCACTCAATTCAGATCTAGCTGATTAACTATAGTAAATTGCCTAGGTTGCTTTGGGAATTGATTCCCGCTTCTGCATCTAGGGTGCTAAGATAATAGGTGGCCAACACACCTGCCCTTACATGGCTTTCAGGGGCTCAGACTCTATTCCTAATCCTGTTTAGAAACTGCTCTATCCATGAAGACGTCTCCTATCTTTTCTTATTTTACATTTGTAAATTTGTTCGTAATTGCCGAAAGTATTCTTCTTATGGATATTAGACATGATACTATCCAATAATTTTGCAATTTTAAGTCAAATTTCATAAAACTTATATGATTTATTGTTTATCCTATATAAGACTATGATACATCTGTGAATCTTTTATGTATCTCTAGAAAGTTCTATAGAGATTTTTCCCTTTCTTTTTTCATTTAAGTCAACTCAATTTCCTACATTATTATCTTGTATCGGAGTACTCTGGTTTTAGTGAAAGGTATTCTACACAAAACTGCACTTTAATTTTTGTGTCTAAAATTTCCTCAGATGAAGGCAAGCTGTAGCATCTGTTTCTGAGGACAGCAGACTTGGTCAGGGCCGAGGTCAGATGTCAGAGTAATATACGTTTAGATTTGAAGTGACAGTGAAAAAAATGTTGATGGTGTCTGTGTAGTGGACTGGCCAGTATTTCTTACATGCTCGAATATGTGCAGGATCTAAGACAGTAGAATATGGTATGCATATATGTTTTTTTGACATAGTGGGAAATATGTCTAAAACTGCAGAGTCATGTAAAATTAAAATGTTTATCTCTGACCATTTATTGAGATTAATTATGAATCTGATATTTCTAAGGTAATAGCTGACTCTCATATTATATATACTGGTGATTTCAAAAATAATAAATATATAAGAGATTATGTTGCCAGCTATGGAGGTATGTTATAAAATCATTTTTCTTATTTCTCTAGTTTCTAGTATAAAATCATTTGTTTTTAAAGAAAGCTTTATCTCTATGGAAGGAACATTCCATTCCCTCTGCATATATATTTTGACTGACCTAACGTTTAGAAAATCTTAAAGCAAAACTTGGAAGAAGAAAGTGCTTTACAGGATACACAGGTCCAAGGAAAGATAAAAGTACCAGCAGAGACAAAAGAGTCCTGATGGAGTCTGGATGGCTTTCACTCTGGCGTAAGCGGCGCTATTCTTTCTGCATATTTAAAGGCAGATGGCGGCTGTATAGACAAAATGCAATGAAGAGTCAAGGCGATTATTCATTTCCTTCCGGCTTTAGGAATGCATTCTGGTGGGGGGAAAGTTGCTTTGGGGCCTTGCATTATGCAAATTCCTTATCTTTGCTGATTGAATTCTGAGAAGGAAAAAAAAAACTACACCGTTTTCTACTTTGCCTGTGTTCTAATTGTTGCTGTAGTGCTAATCAGACACCCGAGAGCAACTGTAATGCCATCTACCTTGAGGGTGTACAGAAAGTTGTTATGTGTAAAATATTTCAAATGCACAAAATGTTCTTCAGATGCCTTTCCCTGCCTCCTGGTGTGCTGAGCCTTGGTTGGTGGCCTAGCTTCTCAGGCCAGTAGAGGTTTTTCACTGTCGGTGTCTCCTTTTATAAATGGCTCAGTCTTGTTTGTCGAATTTCACAAACGTTCTAAGATGCTGTACCTGACCCTCTCATCAACTTACCCAAAGCAATGATTTTCTGTTCAATAAAGATGACTCTTCAGCCGGGCGGTGGTGGTGCACACCTGTAATCCCAGCACTCGGGAGGCAGAGGCATGCGGATCTCTGTGAGTTCGAGGCCAGCCTGGTCTAGAAGAGCTAGTTCCAGGACAGGAACCAAAAGCTACAGAGAAACCCTGTCTTGAAAAAAAAAAAAAAAAAAAAAAAAGATGACTCTTCAGATGAAGAAAAGAAGACATGAAAAGACCCAGAATCTTGGGTTCAGTGTGTGTGTGTGTGTGTGTGTGTGTGTGTGTGTGTGCGTGTGTGTGTGCATGTGCACACACATGCATTTCACTTCAAGAGCTGAAAGATGGTAGTATCTCTAAATTACAATTCTATTTGCTGAAAGAGCACACTATCTCTTAGCACACCAAGGGTTACCCAGGGTGTGAGGCAGTTCTGAGAATGTGTCCAGAAACACAGGGTGCTTCTCAGTATGTACTAACACTATCATGTGATCTAAGTCACAGATTCAGTTCAGCTGTTGAATACTACATTACAGACATTTGTAGGTATGTTGTTGCCATGCGTATTTCAATTTTACCTTTTCATGTTTGAGATTATAGGATAATTACATTATTTCTCCCTTCTTTTTTGTTCCTCCAAGCCCTCCTATTTATCCCTCCTCTCTTCCAAATTCATGGCTTTTTAAAAATTAATTATTGATATATATATATGTGTGTGTGTATACATATATATGTACATACATATGTGTTCCTTAATACATAAACACAAGCACTCAGTCTGTATAATGTTATTTTTATGTAAGATTTCAGGCTTGGTCATTTGGTATTAGATAACTAGTTAGTGTACTCTTCCCTAAGGTTTACTTAGTTGCCTGCATTTCTTTGTGTACAGTTGAGGCCTCTTGGCTATTCCACCCACACATGGTGTTAACATGTCTATTGTTGTTGTCTTTGTTCATCTCATATTTAGGTAATGTTTCTGAGACTTTATGAGTGTACCTTCTGACATTTCTAGAAGAAACAACATCTTAGCAAACTCCCTGCTCTCCTGGCTTTTAGGATCCTTCTGCCCCCTTTTCCACAATGGTTTCTGAACTTTGGATACAGGAATTGTATTTTAGATGTCTCTATTTGGACTGGATTGCACAACTCTGCATTTTGATTATTTGAAGTGTTCTATAATGGTCTCTGTCTATTCCAAAGAAAACTTCCCTGGTGTGAGCAAAGAGCAAACTTGTGAAAGAAAGGACAATTACTTAGCATTAATTAGGGATTTAGTTTAGTAAAGTGGTTCATGTTGTAGGTTCATTCCAGCATCCATTTGCTGTACTGGTGCTGTGTTGATGGCTACCACTCCACTACCATCCATGGTTGTCCTCTTGTTGAGTGGGTGTTGGTTGCTGCCAAGTCATAAGAGCCATCACTGACTATGTCATGGGGCTTCTCAGCCATGCTAATTGTGATTCATAGCATCATAGCTCGGTAGGAGTGTTGGTAGTTTCCCTGCTTTCGAAGCCTGAATGGTGCCTTCTGTTAGCGTGAAAGCCAGTCCTCTGAGAGGAAGTCTGGATATTTGGGCCTTCTTAACCTCAGCCCTATGCCTCAGGCCTCAGGCCCACAGGCTGTGTTATTAAAGATTTCTATTTTGAGATGTAGTGAATGTTGCTAGTGGTTGCACCAAAATATTCAAAAGTTTAAGTTGCACTCAAGTTTCCCCCAGATAGTAAATATTCACCGTGGGGAGAAGAGGTTGACAAGCTCAAACGCTGACAGTGGCATGGGGCGTATTCTCAATGTGCTGTTCATCACAGGTAATTTTAGTTTTCATCTTACAGATGAAACAGAATGACCTTACAGTGGTTGGACAGTTTGCCCGCGACCACACGAACTACTGTACAATACAATCGGCTTTCAAAACTAGACAACTCTTTTATGACAAAATAGCTACTTTGTGTTTGCAGTTTCTAGTCTGTAGGTAATTTAGAATAACATAAACCAATACCCCTATTAATGGATTGTTTTTGTGGTTGTTGCTTTATTTTTTTCTTAGTCCCAAGGTGCATGTCTTCCTTTTAGTCTTTATTACATTTGTGAGAATTTTATCTGTGTTATGATCTCTTCTCAGAACCAAGGGCTTTATTGGTTTTCTATAGAGAAAATCCTGTTTTATTTTTTTTATATTTCCTGTTTTCTTTTTGTTCTCATTGAAGTTTTCAAACTTCTTATGAAGTCTCGTGGTTTCATTCTTTTAAAAATAACCAGGATGGTGATGTTTCAGCAAAGCTATCTTCATTATGCAGTTAATACACACCTTGTCTCTGAACATGACATAGAGCCTATCACAAATATCACTAACTCCACTCTATGTCTTTCAAACGTTATGTTCAGGTACATGCATGTCCATATGCCTGTGGAGCTCAAATGACAATTTCAGGTCTCATTCCTCAGGCATCACACACCTTTGAGAAAGGTTTTCCCACTGGCTTGGAACTCATCAGACAGATTAGGTGTGGCTGTCACTGAACCTCAAAAATCCTCCTATAACTTGTTCCTAGGTGTGAGCTACCATACCTGGCTTTTATTATGAGGGTTCAGGGAATCAAACTCTATTCCTGATACTTATAAAACAAGGACTTTCCAGAGTTATCCTTTTCTTTGTTTGTTGAGACAGGGTTTCTCTATGTAGCCCTGACTGTCCTGGAACTCACTCTATAGACCAGGCTGGCCTTGAATTCAGAGATTTGCCTGCCTCTGCCTCCTGAGTGCTGCTATTAAAGGTGTCTGCCACCATAACCTGGCTACAGAATTGTTTTTTCTTTTAATGCAGTATAGTTAAAAAACTTTTGAATACTTTAGGGAAATAAGATAAAATAAGTAAAAAATATGTTTTACTCCAAAGATAACTTTCTTATTTTAAACTATTGTGATCAGAATTTTGTCTTGAAAATTGAATCTGTATTTGATTGGGTGGTAAAAGCGATAGCAGTTCTATTGTATGGACACATTGAGGTTTATTTTCTATGGACTAAGAATTTGATTTGTGTTATTTAAATCTACTTTATTAGTTGCATTGTCATTACTTGGGCATTTCCCTTTTACTTGCTAACATCGCCAAAACATGAATGTGTTTATATTTGCCCAATAAAACTATGATGTTATAGGTTAGGGGAGTGTGAGGTTTGCCTATGGGAAACATGCAGGTCTCATGTTATCTGGAACAAAATCCCTGGGTGATGTTCCAGGCTGCAAATGTTGTTTTACTAAGAGACCCAGAAGTCATGTGCCTTTGAAAGGCTTCCAGGACAGGTTCCAAAACTGAGCAGGAAGCACAAACATAAAAAACTGCTGCTAATACCAACTTAACCCAGGTGATAGAAGGGAAATTGCCTCTACCTCCTCTTATGAAGATAGAGTGACTAACATTCAGTTTGTAAAATGTTGCAAAATTAGACAGAAGTCTTACAGAAAGTCTCTTGAAGATCAGGCTGGCCTTGAACTCACAGAGATTCACCTGCCTCTGCCTCTGAGTACTGGGATTAAAGGCATGTGCCACCACCACCTGGCTAAGTTTCCCAGTGTTTTAAGAGATATCTGAGAACCAAATTTAGCAAATAGTCACACTTCTACCCTAAAGGAAAGATAATCATTTTCCTTTCATTTCATTCTGATTTTTTTTTTATTTTTATTGAAAATATGTTCTTCTCTCATACAATACATCCCGAACACAGTTTCTCCTCCCTTCACTCCTCCTAGCCACCTCCACCACCAGTTCCTGTGTCTTGCAGATCCATTTCCTCTTTGGTTCAGAAAATAGAAGCCCTCCCAGAGATAACAGTCAAACAGAACAAAACAAGACACAGTAAGACAAGGCAAAATCCCTCAAGTGTCATGACTGGATAAGGCAATCCAGTAAGAGGAAAAGAGTCTCAAGTATGGGCCTAGAGAGTCAGAGTTACACTCACTCACACTGCTAGGAGTCTCACAAAAACACCAAGCTAACGGCCCTAACATATACAAGAGATCCTGGTGCAGACCCACGCAGGCCCATGGTTTCTTCTGCCATCTCTGTAAGTGCTGCCTAGGTGGTCAGAGGGTCATGACCTCCTGATATCCTCTTCTCCTCTGACTCCTACAATCTTTCCTCCCTCTCTTCAGTGTGAGTCCTGATCTCAAGGAGAGGGAATCAATGGAGACCGCTAATGTAGACTCTCTTACTGCGTAATATCTGACTGTAGATCTCTGCATCTGCTCCCATCTGCTGCAGAAGGAACCTTCTCTGATGGATGGGGCACTGATGTATGAGTATAGCAGAATATAATTAAGAGTCATTTCATTTAATTGTTTTGCTTTTGTTTTGTTTTTGCTGGTTGTGTTGAGTTCTACCCTAGTTCTCTGGGCTATCCATTCTCTGGTTCCTGGCCATCCAACTAGAGTAGGACCTAGGCTCCCTCCCTTGGCATGGGCTTTAAGATAAACCAAATATTCATTGGTCACAAGGTCTACAGTACCATTGTTCCAGCACATCTCGAAGGCAGGACAAATTATAGGGGGAGAGTTTTGTGGATGAGCTGATGTTTCTCTTTCTGTATCCAAAAGAATACCTCCCTGTGCCAAAGAAACTACAGTGGAGGGATGAAGGCTCCATAGAGGTACAAGCTCGACCTATCTAGTTCAATGAACTCTGTGGAAGTGGTTCTGGGTAATGGGGCCCCACTGTCAGCTTTTAGAGAGGGACCATCTAGCCTAGTATCAGCTTGGGGTTGTCTAGAGATTTCTGCTGGACCTTCTCCACCAGCAACTTAAAGATATGTAACCCAGGTCCACCACTGGAAGCCTTACCTGGTTATAAAAGATTCCAGGAAGTTTCCAGTACACAGGATTTCCATATCACTTCCCCCAATGATCTCCAATTCCAATTGTCTCTCCTCACGTCCCCGTCCTGATCCTCCCTGCCTGAAATTTCCAAGATGCCCCCTCCTTTTTAAATAGCAGCTGAGTAACTTTTACTAAAGCAATTAACTTTATCTTTATAAATATACAAATTGCATATTAAATAAAAGAATGCAGGCTATTAGTTTAGGGATTTATAGTACATTGATATATCTTGTGCCAACTATCATCTTGGAAAGTTAAATTTTGATAAATCATCCTGATCTCTGGAATGGCATTTCACATCTCACCAGATTTGCTTATGCCATTATCCTTAATACTATCAATTTTAAGATAGATGAATAAATGAATATATTTTATTCCTTGTGAAGCTACTCTTCATTCAAGGGGATATTTGAGTATCTTGCTTTCTGGAAAGCCAGGAACATCGTCTGGTGAGTGTTTATTAGTGGATAGGAATGTGAAGGATGTACAGTTGGATCATATGCATCCTACAAAGCAAGGATTTCCTTCATGCTACATGGAAGAGACAGATAATCACTTTTTCTCACAATTCATGACATGACAACCCAATTGTATAATATATATATAATATATTGGAAGTGTGTACTTGATTATTTTAGATTATAATCCTGTATCTCATGAATGTATAAATTTGAAAAAATGCTGGTTTGAAAATGAGCAGAAGGCTGGAAGCCTGTAGAAATAATCCTATTACCCAATTTTATGAAAATCGTAAGAGCACAGTTTTAAGGCGATTGCATCTAAAAATAATTCTATTGGTTAAATATTAGGAATTTTCAGTTTCATTATTAGTAGGGACAATTTCCAAAAGGAATAGGAACAGAGCTCAGATGATATACGGCATTAAGAATGAATAAAAATCAAACTGGACAACGAATGTGGCATACTCCCCAGACTAGCTATGTGAAGGGGATGAGAAAATGATGAATTCCATCTTTTCTCATCATCACAGTGGCTACTAGGTGACTAATAGATGGCTAGCCTACATAGGGCAGGCATACCAAGTGAAGTGATGACTCACAGCCTGAGACAGAAGTGGGCCAAGGTGCGGTGTGTGGTTTCATCACCTAGACCTACTCAGAAGGTGTTTAATTTAAAACTTTGGTTGTTTATTTTGTAACTTTTCCACAACACATTTCAAGCTGAAACCGTGGGAAACAAAACTGCCTCTGTGGAAGGCAGAGCATCAATCTGGGCACCGGACCTCACTGACCTGGACGGTTGTGCAGAGCAATTAGAGGCTGGTGAGGAAAAGTTCACATACACAGTCGCGCAGTTCAGGCTGCCTTAAAAGGAAAAGATGTCCAAAGGGCACAGAAAACAGAAAAAACAGACAGAGGAAAGTGCTCAGGTTCTTCTTATGCCTGAAGAAAAGTTTATAAATCAGAGAGGAACTTCCAGGCAGGAGACTGAGATAACAATGCAGTAAAAGTAAACACTGCGTGAGTTTTTGGCGGATGGCCATCCTAAGCATGATTGTCAGCTGTGGTTATAATGAAAGGGGTGCAAAAGAGAAAGTTGTACCTCCTTTGTGTTCTCCAAGGCTAGAAATTTTGTTGAGAAGTAAATATCGATGTTAGAGAAAACTACTCCGTTAGTTTAAGTAAGAACACCATGGGCACCGTAAATAGCAATGGCACCCTTTGTGGTAGTCTTTCTCCTTTGATGTTTTTAATGTTTATTTTCAAAAGAGAATTACTGTATTTGAAATCTAATTTTTAGAGTATTGAAGTTTTATTTTATAGTTCTATGGTTTCTAAGTCATGATATTAGATTTCATATATTCAAACAAAACAAGAGAGCATTAGAAGATGAATATAATTACTATGATAAATCATTTAGCACACTTTCATATAACTTATTGAAATCATAGAAATAATTATTGAGGGAAAAATATATAATTTGTGAGTGTCTGTGAGGTTCTGTATTATGATCTTTAGATAATAATCTGGGACTGTTCATTGAATTCCTAAGCTTTACTGAAACCCACTCATAATATTTCTGTTTCCAAGTTCTCCCAATGCCTACTGTCCCATAGTCTATGGACTTCGTGTAGCATCTTATGTTCTGATATAATCAATAAAAAACAGATGTGTACAAGTTTGCATTCCTACCAGCAATGGATGAGTGTACCCCTTTCTCCACAACCTCTCCAGCAAAGGCTATCATTGGTGTTTTTGATTTTAGCCATTCTGACAGGTGTAAGATGGTATCTTAAAGTTGTCTTGATTTGCATTTCCCTGATTGCTAAGTGTTGAAATAGGAGCGGCGGGGCTGCGTTTTATTGGTTAGCCAATGACCTTCCTCCATCAGCTAAGGAAGTTGAGCATGTCCTTAAGTGTCTTATGGCACTGTGATTGGAAAGATGAAGGATATCAGAGATGATTTTGATCTCAATGCAATTGATATAATTAATATTAATTCTGAGAAGGGTAATTATCATTGAATAACACCTAGTTTTTAGCTAAAAGCTTTTCATATATAAAAATAATTTATAACAAGCTAATATTGATTGAGCACTCAGAATGTTCTATGTCAGGTGTTAGAACTTTGTGTTTTTCTACTTGCTCCTTACAATCAACTATTAGGAAAGGTGCTATTATTTTACATATGTGAAAATGAAGGCGCTGTGCCCAGAGCTATGCCGTAATTTAAAGTCGTTTGACTCTGAGGCTTATAATTTGCAACACCAATCTATTTTTGTTTTTTCTCTATTTGTTTGTTTTAAGTGCTAGCAGTATAAAAGAAACTTAAATAATACACTCTCTACCAAGATTTTAAAATATTGGACCCACCCACTAACTTTTGCATTTGAAATCTTAATAACATAATTCAGGCCTCTAAAAGAATCTTTTGATGATAATCCCTAACTGCCTTGCTCGAATATAGAATCCCAATTTCGTATTGGGGTCTTGTTTATTTGAGTTCCTTAATAATTGTTAATTAACTATCATAAACTATCTACAAGAACACACTTAGGAACTTAGTAATATATAATCTATACTTTCAAAATTTGTCTTTTCTCTTGTATTTAAATGTTTCACTTTTGTTGACAATCTTTTCATGTGTGCCCAGCTTTTAAAAAGTAATTTTGCTGAACATTTTCAAATTACCAGGTGATAAGAGCTGATAATTTATCTTTTCCTGTATTGTGTTCCTTGATATCAGTATTAACACTGAGAATGCTTATGGTTTTGATTATATTTTTCGCCTAAGAGTTACAAAATAATTAAATTTTCTTTCTAGCTGGGGGAACTTTTGCCCTCAATACCTTCAAGTAGTTAATTTTGCCATAGGAGCTGCAATAACTAATGCTGCTTGTGTATAGAAGGTGGGGACCACTAGGAGGAGTCTATGGTGGAACACTCGCTATACAGATGAGAATCTGAGTTTCTACTCTAAGAACCCTGGTAGAGCTGATATGATAGTACAAATATCTGTACTACCAGCATGTTTATGGGGAGAATCCCTTTATGTTCATGGACCAGATGATCTAGATGCACAGTAGAAAAACAACAAAGATACCTCATCTTAAAGAAGGCTGACCAACACCTGGAGACACATGCGTGCGCGCACACACGCACACACACACACACACACACACACACACACACACACTTGAGAGTTCCAGGTAGAACTTGTTTTATTTGTTAACACCAATTTTTAAATAAAATTATGTCTGGGTCTGAAAAAGCCTGTGTTAAAACCGGTCTCGCTGAACAAAGCGGACAATGAGGACTACTGAGACCCCAAGAACAATGGCAATGGGTTTTTGATCCTACTGCACCTATTGGTTTTGTGGGAGCCTAGGCAGTTTGGATGCTCACCTTACTAGACCTGGATGGAGGTGGGTGGTCCTTGGACTTCCCACAGGGCAGGGAACCCTGATTGCTCTTTGGGCTGACGAGGGAGGGGGACTTGATTGGGG
>NW_026067967.1:1923788-1948684 GCF_014885135.2 Alexandromys fortis | reverse complement strand
GCCGCCTCCCCTTTCCCTCCCCCTCCCCAAATCAAATCCCCCTCCCTCGTCAGTCCAAAGAGCAATCAGGGTTCCCTGCCCTGTGGGAAGTCCGAGGACCACCCACCTCCATCCAGGTCTAGTAAGGTGAGCATCCAAACTGCCTAGGCTCCCACAAAAACCAATAGGTGCAGTAGGATCAAAAACCCATTGCCCATGTTCTTGAGGTCTCAGTAGTCCTCATTGTCCACTATGTTCAGTGAGACCTGTTTTAACCCAGGCTTTTTCAGACCCAGGCCAGCTGGCCTTGGTGAGTTCTCGATAGAACATCCCCATTGTCTCAGTGTGTGGGTGCACCCCTCGCGGTCCTGAGTTCCTGGCCTCCAGCTCTTAAAATCCCCAAGCCCTTCTACCATGCTGTTTCCTAAGCAGGAGAGGGGTGTAATATAGATGTCTCATTTAGGGTTTATGCTCTATGGTCATTTGTTCTCTTCACTTTGACCACTTGTCATATAATTTTTATGAACTTTTGTTTTCTTTTATATCATGTTATTTTGGTCATATTCTTTCTCCTCCTCTTTCTCTCAGGTCCACCCCACATCTCTCCTCATCTAACTTCATGCATGCTATCCCCCTTTCCAAAACAAACAAGAAAAACAACAAAAATTAAAACAAAGTAAAAAAGACAGAAAATAAGTGAGACAAAATATACAAAAACAAATAGCAAGTGTGCACACACGCACGCATATATCATCACTATCAACTCTTCCTGGGCATGGGACCTGTCCTGGAGTGCAGTTGATATACCCACTGATACCTCATTGGAGCAAACTGATTGTTCTTTCCCTAGCATGTATCACATGCAAATAGCATCTTGGTAAGGTTTAAGGTTTTGTGTTCACTTCCCTGGCTCTGTGATAGAATTTTGTCTGGTTTGAATCTCTACAGGTTGTGTGTGTGTGTGTGTGTGTGTGTTGTGAGTGTGTGTGTTGTCACAGTGTTGGTGAGTTCAAGTATATCTGGAAGACACTCTTTGATGCTATCCACTACCTCTGATTATTATAATCCTTCTGCACCCTTTTCTGCATAGATTCCTGAGTCTTAAGGAGAAGGTTTGATTAAAAAAAATATATCCTATTTAAGAATAAGTGCTGAAAAGTTTCTCACTCTCTACACGTTTTCCATTTCTGGATGTCTGTGTTAAATACCATCCACTATAAAGAGACGATCTCTGGTAAAGACTGAAAGCTGCATTAATCTAAGGGCATAGAAATATCTACTTAGAACACAGATCTGGCATGGGTATGGAAAAGGGGGAACTTTCATTTACTGAGAGTGAAAATTGGTACACCCCATGTGAAAATCACTGTGGTTGTTACTAAAAAAGTTACAAATAGATCTACCAAAAGACCCAGAAGTACTACTCATACATATAAACTTGTCTTTTTTTAAGGTAAAATCTTGGCAAAAAAAAAAAAAAATGTAGCCTTACGATGGTCACACTCTATTGTTGAGTCATGTCACAGAGGGTTGCCTAGGCTCAAGCGTATGGTATGAATATTCTATAGTAAAGATAAAAGATTGAACAAAGCATACCATATAAAGGTTTTTATAAGTGTTTTGAAAAATAAAGTCTTATAAAATGGTATTTTTGAAGGGTAGGTGAAGAACATTGCACTGAAAATGCTAAAGCGTTTTTATGTAGAGCCTTCTTTATTCCCTTCACAGTGTTACCCTGAATACAGTGGGGAAAAGGAAATTGTCTGTGACTGTCTAACTTCTAAGAGTCAGAGTTAGAATTCAGGCCAGTTTAGTCTGCTGGCCTCTAAATCTCATTATATTCACTTTAACCAAAGATAGTAATAGTGAAAATGTTCAATACACATTTAATATTTTATTAACTTTATTTTGTTAGTAACCAGAATATATTACTATTTTATTTTATTTCAGTATTTTATATTCATATTGATAATACATGAATGTGTTATATCTAATATAAAGTATGTTTAATCTGTAAAGAAGAGTATCATTATTTATATTACCACTTATTAATAAGTCTGATTCATTTTTAGCATATTAATTATATGTATTATTATATTGGTTGTATTATTTTATAATGATCTCATTCTATAAATATTTTACCTTGGCATCCATGAAATCAGGGAAAGTATATAATGCATATATATCCCAAGAACCTAGATTAATAAAGAAAATTTGCAGTAAATATTTCTTGGACTAAAAGCTCATGCTGTTGTTACCACATGATGAATTACTTGCAAGTTTATTAGAATAAATATGAGCTCCCTTCCCAAACTATAAAGAGTTTATAAATGGAGTGAATTTTATGAGGGTTTAAAATTCTCTTACCTACCTTTGCATAATGTAGAATAAACTTGAATTACAACACATGAGATGTGTTTGAAAAATCTTACTAAAGTCAAAATTTTTATACAGATGAAATGCCTTTAAAAAATTGAACTGAAAAGATAATTTGCATATGGGGGAGCTAAAGCCTGGAGAGTATGAAAATTGTATGATTTAAGGTCTCATAACTGAATTCAAAGAGATATTCTTTCACATATTTGCATATTCATCACTTTTCTTCACTTCACTGCAGACTGAATGTTGACTGGGTTTCTAGGAGCTCTCCTACGTTTCTGTCCATTTTACAAGTGTTGTGCCTTACTCAAGTTTTGTCTTTTTGTGCCAATGACTTCTGTACATTACATCTTGAGATACTGATCTCTCTTTGTTCAGTTCTTCACGAGACAACTTACATGAGGACAAAGGAGAATGGCTAGTCTCATCTCAGTGATGTTGTTAAGTAAAGAGGACTCAGTTTGGAATCATAATTCCGTATTGACTAGCTTTGTATCTTTCAGTGAAGCATTTGGTTTCTGTATCTTTTTTTTTGTTGGTTGTAAAATGAGGTCGTCTGAGTGGTTCATAATCTGGGATATGATGATCTCAGTAGAGTTTTTCTATTGTCATCATGATGGTGTCACTATATTCACTATTAATGGGGACATTTTGAGAAAACTACTTTTTTCAAATGTGTTTGACAGACTATGTCCTGAGACATTTTCTTTATGAAATTGCAGAAATTGTCTTCTGACAATACTGTGAGATATTTTCCTAACCATAAGTTAACAATTCTAGTTCTAAAATTTTGGTAAGAAAACTACTTAAGAAAATACATCTTTGTCCCTGTACATGACTAAGGTGAATAGTGAATCATTCCATTTCCAGAACTCAGTTAACAGCTTTTCTCTTCATTGTATTATTTTCATTGAATATGACCTCAATAATTTGAAATAAGGAATAAGAGATTTGATAAGCAAATCAGATCTCTAGGTCAAAAATTTAGGATGAATCCTCACTCCACTGTAGCCAGTTGGATCTTTTGAATTCTCAGCGTAGATGTAGCCCATCTCCCCTTCTCCCTGGACAGTGAGGAGAGAAAAGAAGCAATGACAACAGTGGAAGGAAGGACTTGAAAGAAAGATGTAGCATGGAGCTGCCTTTTAGCCCTCTTGGATGCTCTACATAGAGGATAACCCAAGGACATGTGCATCTTCCTAAGCATACATAAATCAGGCTGAGACTTGTCCTTAATGGAATTGTGTCTGAGTTCTGAGAATGTCTTACAGGAGACTGAGCAAGCTGTGCTATTTATGGTCTTAGGTGGTAAAGATACTGACACTTCTTTTTATTGCTAAAACATAAAATATATCATTTGGGTGTCTTTATCCTATTGAATGCAGACAGCAGTGTGGCACCGCTATTTTTTTTTTTTTTGGAAGAGAGAAAGGCATTATTTTCTTATGCTGAACAAAGACATGTGGCAGCATCACCCATTGTTGGAATATGGGATGTAGAGCTATGATTTTCATTTACTTACAATCACAGTTCAAAACATGTGAAATGTATTTAGTTTATATGGCTTTGCCTCTTTATATTCAAGCTGATTCTTGCCTACATTTATTAATGGTGAAAATTCTTTAATTTGATTTCCATTCAATAAAATCAGAGGTTCTTGGTAAGTTTCTTTTGTATAGGGCATCTCTTTTGGATACATAGCAGAACCTAAATGGGTTCATATTTACTGTTATGAACATTTATTATCTATATATCCCTAAGGAAGATAAGATTTAGTAAGCAGTAGCTAATGATAAATCAGATTTTTTTTGCTAAACTGAATGACTTCTAATGACCAAATATATAAAAATTGATAGTGAAGGGCACATTATTTTGTATTCTGAGGTTAGAAGATGTGTTTGACTTTCGAAAACCAGACTTGCATGAGTGAAGTGATGGTGAGCAGCTTGTGGACTAGTAATAGATAATGGAATGCTTGATGGGCTTGACATCTCTCTAGTGTTAATATCAGAAAGGGAGTTTTTACATTAAGTTTATTTTGAATGGCTTCACAAAGTCATACTCTTCCCTAGCCGACCAGCTGTTGGCATTCAGTAGCTGTGAGAAAGGGTGAGTCAGTTCCCTTTCAGTATGTTGCCCCTAGAAAATTGACTCTTCCCCACTGCAAGGTCTCATATCCAAGACTCTATGGACAGCCCAGATTGGACCTGTTGGGTTTAATAAAACAGAAGAGAGGATTTCTGTGGGTAGGGAAGGGGGATGAATCTGGGAGGAGTTGTGGGGTGGCTGTTATCCAAGAACACTGTACAAAATTATCAAGGAACTAAGACCAAATGAAAGAAAAGTGAAATCCCACAACACAGACTAGGAAGATTGCTCGGTCAGTTAAGTGCTAGTTGCACAAGCCCAAGGACCTAAGTCCAGATCTCTAGAACTCAGGTTTAAAGGAGAAGAGCATGCCTAGTCTCACACAACCTGATAAGCCATGGCTGGCTGATGTCCATCAGAGGCCTGCACTTTTCTGAAGAGAACTGAGGAGGAGTAGATGGGAATTGGGGAGAGTGGAGTTTGGGAAGGGAGACTAGGAAGAGACAGGTGAGGGAGGGAACAATGTGATTGGGCTGAGAACAAATTGACTAATTAAATAAATTAGTTCATCAATTCATTAGAAAAAGGTAAAGAAAAGCAAGCAAGGCCCAGAAGGGTGTGCTTCTGATCCCATACCTGGGAAGGCAGAATTTGAAGCATCCCTTGAAATGACTGGCAGCTCATCTGGCCAAGCTGGTGACTCCCAGTCCTCAAGAGAATCTGTCCCAAGAAATATGGTAGGGGCCAAAACCTCTAGCTTCTAAATGAATACATACACACACACACATCAATAACAAACAAACAAGCACCACGTCTTTCTGTACAGCATCTGGCTTTTCCTTTTACTGGTCTGCCGCTGTTGCTGGCTTTATACTTCATGAGAACCCAGTGCCAGGGAGTGATTCTAAGCACACTGCAGATAGAAATATTTATGGCTTGTTTCTGTACTGAGGTCCTAGAGACCATTGGAAGCAGTTTGCTTTAGCACCCAATCAATAGATGATTAATGGCATTTATTTTATTTCTATGGCTCTTGATTTGTTTTTTTCACTGATGCTCTTATTTAGTATCTGAATTTCATATTCATTTAAACATTTTTCTTGAAGCGGAATAGAGGTTTCTTTCCTTGTGGCTAGTTATAATGGGTCTCTAGGGACTCATAGTTCTTACATGGGCATTATTATGGCAAAACCTTTATTTCATTCCTTCCGTTCTTAGCATGGGTAAAGCCCACATGACCCTGTTTTCTCTCTAGCTTCATCTCTTGCAATGCTCACTTTCGCTACCATATTCTAGGGTTACCAACCTGCAATCTTCCATAGGGGATGACACTTGATAACTTTTTCTTTCTGGCGTGTACTGCGCCTACATTTTTGTAGAATCAACTGCCCATCATTCAGAAGCAAATTTAAATGCCTCTTCCACAGAAATCTTTGTAATTCCTGAACCAGAATATAGTGTCCCATCATGCATAAACATTAGTATATTAATCAGAATTAGAAATTTCCTTGTTTACTTTTTATCTTTACTTAATGCCCACCTCTATCAGAATATAAATTCACAGAGTACATTGTTCACTACAGCATCTATAAGGAACTGAAAACTGCTTGTATAGAACCAGTCTTAATATTTACTCATTCAGGGAATAATATAGTATTTTATAGTGAAAATTAATAGTATCTATCATTCTTTTAATTTGAAATAGACCACTATTATTTTTAAAAGTTTTATTACACTTATATTATTTTTGTTAGAGTGCATATGTGAATATGTGTGTGTCATAGGGCCTAAGCGAAAGCTGCAGGACAGTTTGTGAGCATTGGTTTTCTCTTTAGCCTATGTGAGTCTTTGGTATTAAATTCAGGTCATTGGGCTAGGTGATAATGCCTTTATCTGCTGCCTTAGCTTACCATCTCTGACTACCTAGAGGACCTCTTACTTAAACTTTTACAAATAGAGAACCATGTCGAGAGGTGAAGAGTTATTTGATTTCATGAAGCAATTATGCTAAGATTCAATAATGAAATCAAAGCTCATGAATCTGGAAGCCTGTGTCTCATTGTATAATCTTTTCACTATGTTATTACTTCAGTCTTTAATCCTTGAGAAGTCTATGCAAGTCTGTGAATGCTGATCAGTAACACTGAAGTCTAACACTCCTGAAAAGTCAAACATTTCCTGTAACCTTGGTATGAAAATGCATTTAGAGGCAGGAACAATGCAAGTCTACTTATAATTTTCATATATCTTACTTAATGTGACTATTTCTATAGTTCAGTGCAGAAATAACTAGTAAATTTGATCATACTTTTTAAAAAAGAATCCCTTATCATTCTGGGTACAATTACACATTCCTAGCACACATACTGTGTAAGCTCTCCAAAATTGAAATGTTTTTGAATACCAAGACATAATTAACCCTGAGAGTTCAACTCAGGTGGGAGGATACACAAGCTCATGCTCTTCCGTTGATGACTCAGGAAATGAAGATAACCAGAGCCACACAAGACAGGAAAGAAATTATTTGTATTAAAAAATCTTACATTGCTAATGAAAAAAAAAACTAGAAGATTTAAGTGAGTCATATCATTTTTTGAGAAAACTGCAGAGTAGGAAATCAATTACCATTGTTCAGCAAACTTTTGATCCTTTTAGAGAAGGGATGTTAATGTACTGGAAAAGGATCAAAAGTTTCCTGAACAATGGTAATAGATTTTCTCCCCTCCACAGGATCAGTTCACACAGATCAGGCCAGTAATTTTCACAGCTGCCTCGAGTAGGCACCATTATCTTCACATGGGTAGGAGAGGTTTCTGTAGAGTTACATAAGCTGAGAAAGGTCATCTAAGTATAAATAGCATATTAAGAGCTCATACTGCAGACAGTCTGGCTTGTACTTGTAGCCAGAGTCTCTAATGGTGAGATCTACATAAGACAGGGATCGGCATATGACTTCTGGAAGCTATTTATGTGCTATACATCCTTTCAATTGTGGAAGAGTAAGTCAGGCTACGGTGGAAAACACAGAAGGATAGGCATTCTAAAGTATTTATTGAAGTTCTAGATATGCTGCAAATTAAGAATATTTAGAGTCCCCAAATATTTTAATTATCCTTGTATAAGATTTAGCGATTTGCCACTGACAAAAATCAAGTTTTAAACCAAACCATAACATTGTTTCTCAAAATGAAGAACTATACCCCGATACAGAAAAACATATTTTTTGGAAATTTTATATTAAAATTACAAGGAAGACATCTGTTAGCAAGTTCTGGCCTCATCATCACACACATACATAAATGCACACACATACATACCCCCACCCCCCACACACACAGAGAAAGAGAGAGAGAGAGAGAGAGAGAGAGAGAGAGAGAGAGAGAGAGAGAGAGAGAAAAGAGGGGATTACAACTTGTCTAAAAGAGATTGTGTGCATTCTGGAATCTGAGAGGAGAATAAGAAACAGTCAGGCCTGAAAATATGCATACAGGTAATGTGATACAGACCGAATAGGCAAGTTTTTATTAATTTAATAATACTTTTATATTTAACAATAATTAATAAAGACATCATAAATTTGAAAATTTGAAAGATATAAAAGAAGGAGGAATATAAGGGAGAACAGGAAAAAATAAGAGGAAATGATGTAATTTTATTTATTCTAATATCAAAAAATAGATTTTTTTAAAAAGCAAGCAACTAATATAAAGCTTGATGTATTTGTATGGGCTTCCAACTCTGACCAGCCATAAGAATCATCCAATAAGAGCCCCATTGCTTGGTCTTTAACCAGACTTCATGGTCTAATTTGTGTTGGGCACAACAAAGAATACCAAGTGTTTAAAACTACATCTTAGCCTTTAAAACCAATTTAAGTTCATAGCAAAACTGAGCAAAAGATGCAGGCTTCTCATATACCTGTTTTACTATTCACCCTTTATGTATAGATAGCCTCCCCACTATTAACATTCCCCACAAATCTCTATCATTGCTTAAGTTAATAAGCCAACATTGATATAACACTGTCACTCAAACTCTGTTGTTTATACCAGGGTCACTCCTGGTAGACATTCAATAAATTAGGAAGATATAGCATAACCCATATTCGCCATTACAAACGCAGTATTTTCCATGCCCTAAAACACCCCCAGCTGTTCTTTCTACTCATCTGTAATTTTAAGAAGCTCTAATGCATCAATCAAGGTTAAAAACTGCCGACAGATTTTGCATGTTCTCTTCTGATTTTGACATATGAGAGGCTTAGCTAAGCTCCCTACCGTGGACCCCTAATCATGGCTCATGTCACCGTCATGTATAACATCCCTTTGTAAGCCTCTCTCAAATTCAAATGTGTCTGTGACTCTGCTATGTTCAAGTTCCTAAGCATTCTACGTGTAACTAAGATTTTATTGTAGGAGATTCAAAGATAGGTGTATTCTTCCCTGGATTTTTATGCGTGGTGAGTATTTCCAAAGTCGAACAGTGCAATTTCCTATTAAAACACATTGGCCTTGGAGTTATTTTCTAAGCACTTACTAGAAGTAGTTGGTTCACATGTATCCACTTACATCCAATGACTTAAAACATTCTTTGCAACTAAAATATGTTTTGGGTTGAGGTTTAAAAGCAGCATGTGTAAAATCCATTCCTCCAAATATTTAGATTTTTTTTTCAGCCCTATATGTGAACCAGTGCCCGTGTTCCCAGGAAAAAGAGCAGGGCCATAATATTCATCTTGGTAATTATTAACTGCATAGGAGAAAGTTGAAAACCTAGCTACAATGAAGCAAAACCCGAAGTACACAGCTCTCATAGTGTCCTCAGATATAAATATGATTATTCCACAAATATTTATTAAACACATACCATACGCTAGACACTTTAAAAAGATATTCCTATTCCCTGGATCATTAAAACTATACAATGTATATGTGAAATAAGTGTTATTTTGTAAAGTTTATGGATGAAGGAAATGACATTTAGAAATATTAGTTGATTTTCTTAATATTTTTTTAAATATAATTTTTTTATTGAAAAAAAAAGATTTCCGCTTCCTCCCCGCCTCCCATTTCCCTCCCCGTCTCCCTTTTCCCCCCTCCTCCCTCTCCTCTCCCCCTCCCCCCCACTCCTCTCCCCCTCCCTCTCCAGTCTGAGGGGCAGTCAGGGTTCCCTGCCCTGTGGAAAGTCCAAAGTCCTCCCCGCTCCATCTTGGTCTAGGAAGGTGGACATCCAAACTGGCTAGGCTCCCACAAAGCCAGAACATGAAGTAGGATCAAAACCCAGTGGCATTGTCCTTGGCTTCTCAGCAGCCCTCATTGTCCGCCATATTCAGAGAGTCCGGTTTTATCCCATGGTTTTTCAGTCGTAGTCCAGCTGGCCTTGGTGAGCTCACAATAGATCAGCCCCACTGTCTCCGTGGGTGGGTGCACCCCTCGTGGTCCTGACTTCTTTGCTCATATTTTCCCTCCTTCTGCTCCTCCTTGGGACATTGGGAGCTCAGTCCAGTGCTCCAGTGTGGGTCTCTGTCTCTATCTCCATCCATCTCCAGATGAAGGTTCTATGGTGATATGCAAGATATTAATCAGTATGGCTATAGGATAGGGTCATTTCAGGTTCTCTGTCCTCAGCTGCCCCAGGAACTAACTGGGGACATCGCCCTGGGCACCTGGGAGCACCAAATCTCTTGCCAACCCTAAGATGGCTCCCTTAATTAAGATGTGTGCTTCCCTGCTCCCCTATCCGACCTTCCTTTATCCCAAACATCCCGTTTCCCAAGTTCCCCCCAACCTCCCCTTCTCACTTTTCTCTCCCCATCTCCCCTTACCTCCCTCCCCCCCCCCCCCAAGATCCCATTTTTTGCCCGGCAATCTTGTCTACTTCCCATAATCAGGAGGATAGCTATATGTTTTTCTTTGGGATCACCTTCTTATTTAGCTTCTTTAGGAGATCAAATTATAGACTCACTGACCTTTATTTATCTCTAGAAACCAATTATGAGTGAGTACATCCCAAGTTCATCTTTTTGGGTCTGGGTTACCTCACTCAGGATAGTGTGTTCTATTTCCATCCATTTGCATGCAAAATTCGAGAAGTCATTGTTTTTTACCGCTGAGTAGTATTCTAATGTGTATATATTCCACACTTTCTTCATCCATTCTTCCATTGAAGGACATCTAGGTTGTTTCCAGGTTCTGGCTATTACAAATAATGCTGCTATGAACATAGTTGAACAAATGCCCCTGTCATATGATCGGGCCTCTCTTGGGTATATTCCCAAGAGTGGCATTGCTGGGTCCAGTCTTAATATTTTTTAAACTATTAATTAGAGGAAAGTATTTGAATAAGGCATTAATTGCTACCACACCATTAAATTTAAAATATTTATTAAAAGTTTTCATTGTTGTCTTAAATTTCAGATATAAGCTTTCTGAGCTTAGTGATAAAATCTAACTGTGCATTTTACCATAAAAATCAAGTAAGCAAGAAGGAAACATTTTGGGATGGAAAAATCACGACAAATAGGAACCACTGGCAGGATAATAATGAGAATCCATTCTTGGTCAGCGGCAGATGCTTGATTTATGTAAATCCCCAGCAATACATTCCTCCAAGCACACTAGAGAGGAAGGTAAGCAGACAGGACCTACTGGGTAATGTTAAAGGAATTCACAGGCTGCGTTAGAAATAGAGGACATAATATCATTTCTCAGGAATATGATCTCTGGAGAAAGGTTTGAAGTGCATTTCAATGACAGGCTCTTTACAAAAAGCTTCCAGCGTGCGCACTCATTGGCCTCTTTAGGAATAGGGATGCAGATCTGTGCACATCCCAAGGCATCTTGTTATCTCTGTATTTGTATGTATGCGAGGATTGTCTCTGTGTTATCTAAGTGCTCATACAAATGCTCATTCAGCTCCAGGCCACTTTCCTTTTTATGATCACTAGACGATCATGTGCATCCGGGAACGTGAAATTGAAACCAATCTCCTGTCAGTAGCCAGGTTGATGAGGGCCTCATCATGAATTCTCTTTCACTAACCACTCAGGCATTGCTTTGAAGAACACATTCAGTCACAAAGCAAGCAAGAAAAATCTCACACCCTGAACCATATTGCAGGAATATTTGCTATATTGTTATTTCCATATTTTCATTTTCATTGTGAAGGAATAGGAGTCTATTTCTCATTTTTATTACATCTATGTCCAAACTCTATCAGAAACCTTAACCTCTGTCAAGAGATGCTTATTTTACTCATTCTGCAAAAGATATTTAAACTTTACATAAATGTAGATTATATCTATCTTTGTACATGATACAAGTCAGACTCAGAATAGACAATAAATACAGAATTTGGCATCTTGATGGCATTTTAAGGTGTAGAAAATAAAAATAATACAAATCATCCTTATAGGCTTAGCAATAAATATTTATGGGGTATCTGCCCAGCCTTCCTGTCGGAGTTGCCTTTCACTCATAGAGGTAGCCCTTGACAGGCACTTCCATGCCACGATATGCTGCCACAGTACTTGACTCATCCAATGTAGCCAGATTGAATCAGAGCCAATGCCTATTTTTCTCCTTGGTAATTGGAACTGAGATCAAAAGATGGTTATCCCCAGCTTCTAGTCACAATGCAAAACTGAGATGACGCATGAGCTTGTTCTCTTCCCAAACGAATAGACCTTCCACAGAGAATTATGAACACAGTCTACTACCAATAAGATTACAAAGGCAAAAGTAAGAGTGTCCAGTCACACAAACAGATAGAACTGGACTGTGAGGAGAAAGGAGCTGGGCCACCTTGTAGGTCAGGGATCTGGCAAACACCTTGAAAGGAGGTCTCAGTGTTTCAGAGGGAAGGTGCTTTAAATCAAAAGACCAATCTACAGCGGCCAGCCACAGCTGGTCTCTGCGCAAATCCTGGAGGATTTCGGTAACAGCCTGGGCAGGCAATATAAGAGTAGGATAAAGGTCCCCGGTTTGGGATGGTTTTAAAGGACATCTGTTTTATGTCTTGTCTTAAATCTGTGCTTTTGATCTTCAGCAACCATGATACTCCCACTTAGATTTACAGAAGCATAGAATATAGAAATTCATAATACATATAATGCAAGTGCTTCCAGCTTTTATGACACCAAGTAAGTAGGGTGAGTGACTGGGGATTCATTTGGGTTGGTGGAGGGCTTGGCTAGCATGTAAGAGACCTGGGTTTGATCTACAGCACAGAATAAACCAGGCATAGTAACACATACTCTGATCCCTGTACTTAGGAGATAGTGAGAGAACCATTATCTGTACACAGTACATAGTTAATTTGAGGCCAGGCTAAGTTTATTGGCTCCTTGTTTGTTTGTTTTTTTTTTTTTTAAAAAAAAAACTGAAGCAAAAGCAAAAAACTAAACAAAGCAAACAAACAAAGCAACCAAGCAACCAAGCAAACAAAATGAGCAAAAAATAAGAAAAATCACAAAATCCTGAAAAAATAGAAATACTATGTTCTGGTAATTATTTTAAAATAAGTATCTTAATAACATTTAAAGTCTTGCTTGTATTCTTGTTCACCTGCACTTGCTCATAATTAGTAGATGAGAATCTGGACTAAAGTTACTGGTAGGGTTATGCTGTTTAAAGTTCTCTGTGGAACCTCCATAGGCTCAACCATGACTTATAGCAGTCTGTGAGGGCATCTACCTGAAGGAACTCCATGGTGATTGTGATTGAGCCTATGTCAAGACCTGTGATTCAGACTTTCCCAGCCAAGAACTGAAGAAACACAAAGCTGGCCCTGAAGTGAATGTAAAAGCTTTATGTTGCAATTGTGTAGGATGGTCAAGGACACCTTAACTCCCTCTCCAACACAGCCAGCAGTGATGTATTGAGGTCTTTCTTCATCAATAGCCTAGATAGTTTAAGCAACCTTTCAGAAAAAGAGACTCTAGAAGTCAAGAATTTCTGCTCTAATGTGCATATAATTCTCTTTGGGAGAAAGAACATCTCCAAAGGATGAATACAATAGATACAAGAAGTCAGAACTTACACAGCCACATGGGTACCTACAGGTTTGATAAGCCAGAGTGGTATTTGGGCGGCACATAAAGACCAACAAAAGCAACATAGGGGAATTTTTTAAGATGGCTGGGAGCAGGGTGCTTTGCTCTCTATACATGGAAAGAAAAAGCTGAGTGGCTTGTTTTATTGAAACGTCGCCGCAAACAGAATCCTTGTATATACTTAGGTTTTCATTTGCCGTTTATTCTTTCCATAAGGCTACAAATTGGAAGGTATTTTATTACCATTTTTATAAGCAAAGCACTGTTATTTGGTCTATATTTAACTCTCTACCCATGCGCTTCCTAAAAATCTCTTCTAAAGCACTCCTTGCTCTCTACTTGACCAGCTATTAGTTTAAGGAGTGACTTGTTTCCCTACTTGAGAAAGAAGGCTATAGCTTTTATGAGTGAGGCTAAAACTACTTTATAAACATGTGCTCCATCTCATTTATCGGCTGCAAGGCTCTCTGGTACATTACCATTTTAGCGCTCTCCTCCTCGTTAGATTTCACTAGTCATCTAATATTTTGGAAATATGCTCAGCCTGAAAAGTTCAGCCAAGTTCGGGACACTGTAGCAAAGACAGGCATGTGATTTCATGTTGATCACTTTGAATTTACTGTGTAATTAGTGCCCAATGGTGTTTGTTATCAACACATATATCTACTACACATTAGCTGTGGTATTTTTCTGTAGTATATATAATGCTGATACTTGCCACCTCTGTATAACATTTTAAAAATACAATTAGGCCAGCTTCAGCCACCAATAAGATAGAGAAATGCAGGCTATGAACAAAGGGAGAGAGCTGGGACAGGCAAGAGATGATCAAGGAAGAATGAGTAAATTAAGAAAAATACAACCTCTATAAATGATTTAAGTAGTAGATAGATCCTAATAATGCATACATTGAAAGTTATAAGCCACCCAGCATATACAACACAAGAGAATAAGATAAAATGAGAAGTTAAGACACATAGATAACAGAAAAAGTATTATTAATAAAAATTAATTTATATATCAATGAATTATGTTATGCTATTAATTAATGATAACTTATCAATTATAACTAGAGGTAATATTTTGTAAATTAATACAAATAGACTGGAATATGAAGAAAGATTAAAACTATGTGGTGGCAATTTTAGAGAATTTAGTGGCTGACAATTTCCCAGAAGGAAGCATTGAGCAAGCTTAAGATTACAAAGTATGCTAAGTCCACATAAAACAAATAAACACCAACCTAAGCATAGCACAGTGAGGTCACAAACTATAAAGGAGGAATAACATGTTAGAAAGTGCAGGAAAGAAAAATGTCCACCTGGGAAAAGTAAGTTGGCTTCCAGTGGCCAAGAGATAGCTTGTCAGACCGAGGTGTGCAATAGAAAAGAGATTTTTAAAAAATGCTTTGTGTTTGTGCTGTTCTGTGTACAGGGAAAAGACCAACAGAAGATATAAAGAATTAAGTGAGAATATCTGTGAAAAGTGTAGAGGGACAGGTGGGAAAAGAGAGCAGTCTGCTGCTAAGGCTGTCCTGAGACCCAATTTCAATTCTTGAAAGCCCGACTTATCTGTGATTTCCATAAAACAGTCCACATACTTCCAATAAAACACAGCACACTTTCATTATTGCTTAAATTACTATAGGGTAAGGTCTTCTTGCCTATTTCCAAACTATTGATAAGACAGCTACTCAAATGTTCCAAATATTACAAATAAAACTCAATTTTATTAAGTATTTATTGAGCAGCCATTTGCATGCTGTGTATTTCTAGGCGGTGATGGTACTGTTTAGGAACTAAAAGGATAAAAAGCCGTGTGTGTGTGTGTGTGTGTGTGTGTGTGTGTGTGTGTGTGTCTAAGTAGCTCACAGGCCAGAGTAGAGAGACACAAAGATGTAGACAACTATACTTAATTCTTGCTAATATTACGGTAGGCTTCTTGAATACTGCTGTTTGATTTCTTATTCCTCTGAGAAACAGCTGACCATTAGAAAGTGCAACTACTTCTCCAAAGTCACCTGACATAGTAAGTGATGGAATTGGGACTCTAAAATGAGTTTGACCTCAGTCTACACATTCATCTCCAGAGTACCTCTGAAAGTACACACCAATTATTTGCCTGGAACCAAATATTTTTACAAATATCATTTCATTTCATGATTAATGAAAGTCACTGGCGTTACTAACCTTACTCTAAAAAGAAAATGAAGTTTGTAATCCTTGTGTATGTTTCCTGTAATGATGCAGTCACCAAATGTTGAGAACAAAATACCAATTGGAATAAAGTGAGGATCCAATTCTCATGTACCCTATCAGGGGTCTTTCAACACTTCCTAGCATAGGTTTCCAAGAAGAGATCTTATTTTTGGAAAATCCAGATGAGAGTTAAGACACCAGATGACACTAAAGAAGAAAAATTATGAAAACCTCCTCTTCATTGAAAGTGTGAGAAAGACCTTACGATTTGCCACTTTGCAGATAGCAGAACACAAGGTTGGTTTATCTTTATGGTCTTCACTCTTGGCCAATGGTTCTTCCTCAGTTCCTCTTCCTCCCTAACGTCCTCCAATCATGGTCTTCTTCCTTTTGATTGTTTTTAAAATTCCAATTCATGTGTTTATGATGTTCATCATGATTCATTGATCTAACTGTTAGCCAGTTGTGGTGGTGATAATTATGGAGGCCTGAGGGAACAGCATCCCTGAACCACAACAGAAGAGAGATGTCTACGTTAACATTTACATGTGTGACTGCTTTCCAAACCTTAGAGGTTATAAATTTGTGTATGTTGTCTTTGTCACCATGAGCTTTTCAGTATTTAGTCAAAATTATGGGCTCAGGGGGAAGATTCTATTCAGGGTACCTAATTAGTCATGGTGAAACGGCTGGGAACTCTGCTTCCCCAAACGTAAGCAGTGCTGGTGTGAGGAAACAGTAGCGATGAGCAGGGCTGGAGACAGAGCCTCTGCTCTGCCCCACATAGCAGCACAAAGTCGCCTTGTGTGCTTTCTTGATGCGAGGTCTTGCTTTGTTCTTCCTGCTGCTGTTGGCTTCTTGTTTTCATGGGACTGCTTGCCTTGTGTTTGCAGGGAGCTGGGACAACAGGGGTATACCACCACATGTGGCTTCAAATTTGAGTCATCCTTATTTTTTTTCTTTTTTCTTCATTTATTTATTTATTAAAGATTTCTGTCTCTTCCCCTCAGCCGCCCCCCCTTTCCCACCCCCTCCCCCAGTTAAGTCCCTCTCCCTCGTCAGCCCAAAGAGCAGTCAGGGTTCCCTGCCCTGTGGGAAGTCCGAGGACCACCCACCTCCATCCAGGTCTAGTAAGGTGAGCATCCAGACTGCCTAGGCTCCCACAAAACCAATAGGTGCAGTAGGATCAAAAACCTATTGCCATTGTTCTTGAGGTCTCAGTAGTCCTCATTGTCCGCTATGTTCAGTGAGACCTGTTTTAACCCAGGCTTTTTCAGACCCAGGCCAGCTGGCCTTGGTGAGTTCCCGATAGAACATCCCCATTGTCTCAGTGTGTGGGTGCACCCCTCGCGGTCCTGAGTTCCTTGCTCATGCTCTCTCTCCTTCTGCTCCTGATTTGGACCGATTAGTACAATTGGCTGGAATGATCTCATACTAGGGCCCTGAAGTGGCAGAATTTCCTGGAGCTTTATGTCTAGTTTTAGTAATGTGCCTTGGAGAGCTAGGAACAGAATTCTAGAATTTACCATAAACACATATTCTTCTTGTTTTAGTGACACAATAACTTGGTAATGATGTATTCGGAAGGCACTGGAAGCTAGGTGAGGGTTTAGAAAAATCTATGTGAATAAAACTTGGCTCATAGTATTTATGGCCTAATACAATCAAATGGCCTTAATAGTTTCACAAGCAAATGTGTTGCACACCCTTGTCCCTGCTAAAGGGGGCATAGAAGTCTTCCAAAGAGTGTTAACATATTTATCTAGGCCTCTGTTTTTGTGTATAAGGATGAAGCTCTCAGCTATTGCTCCAGTACCATGTCTGTCTGCTAACTGCCATGCTCCTTACCGTGATGGTCATGGACTAACCCTCTGAAACTGTAAGCCCCAATAAAAAGAAAAAAGGAAGATAAGTAGTAAATATATACCATAGTGATGACATGACAGGTATAAAGGAGGGAGAAGAACCTACCAGGTAGAGGGGCCAAAATTCACAAAAGCCCAGTGATAAGAGAATGGGTTCAAAACCTAGAATCCTGCACATCTGGAGATGATTGAAGAAGGGAAAAGAATATTGAAGATGAGGCTATATATGCACACACATCTAGACCAAAATGAACAAGCATACAATTTTGTTTTGATCCTAAGAATAATTTAAATTTATTGAACTTTCAGTTATAAGATGTATTACATACAGTTTATTTATGAATTATTTTGAATTATGTACACACACACACACATATATGTATATATATACACACACATGTGTATTAGGAAATAAGACTCATCTCATGTACCACTTATGCAGGTTTTTCCAACAGTGCCAATTTATTTACTTTTTTATTCATTTAACATAGCAACCACAGTTCTCTCTCCCTCCCCTCCTCCTGCTCTCCTAATTCCTCCACCCACCCCACCCCACATCTACTTCTTAGAAAGGGGAAGACCTCCCATGGGGGTCAACAATGCCTGGCATGTCAAGTTGAGGCAGGACCAAATTGCATCAAGGCTGAGCAAGGCATCTCACCATAGAAAATGGGTTTCAAAAAGTCATCTTATAGGCCAAGGACATATCCTGGTCCCTACAAAGAGACCAAGCCACTGTCACCACCATGCATAGGACCTAGTTCAGTCCCATGTGGGCTCCACAGCTCTCAGTCTAAAGTCCATGAGCTCCCAAGGGCTCAGGTCAGTTGTCTCTGTGGGTTTCTCCATTCTGATCTGGACACCCCCCAACCCCCCGCCACTTGCTCATATAATCCCTCCTCCTTCTCTTCTACTGGACTCCAGGAAATTGGCCCAGTGCTTGGACTGTGGATCTAAGCTTCTGCTTCCGTCAGCTACTGGGAGTAGGTTCTATGATGTAATTAGGGCAGTCACTATCTGATTACAGGAGAAAGCCAGTTCAGGCACCCTCTCCACTATTACTAAGTGTCTTTGCTGGGGTCATTCTTGTGGTCCTGGGAATTTCCCTTGCAACACGTTTCTCCCTAACCCCATAATAGCGCCTTCTTTCAAGATATCTTTTTCACTTCTTTGCCTCTGTGTCCTTCCCCCAACTTGACCATCCCATTCCCTCATGTTCTCATCTCACATCCCCTCCCCTCTACCCTCAATTTACCCAGCAGATCTTATCTATTCCCCCTTCCTAGGGTAATCCACCTGTCTTTTTTAGAGTCTTCCTTGTTACCTAGCTACTCTGGGGATGTGGAGTGTAGCCTGATTATCCTTTGATTTTCGTCTAGTATCCACTTATGAGTAAGCCCATACCTTGTTTGTCTTTCTGGGTCTGGGTTACCCCACTCAAGATATTTTTTTTTCTAGTTTGATCTATTTGCCTGAAAAGTTCACGGTGTCTTTTTTTTTAAGTTAAGTAATACTTCACTGTATAATTGTAATTTAGTTGAGGGGCATCTATGTTGTTTCTAGGTTCTGGCTATTATGAATAATGCTGCTATGAACATACTTGAGCAAGTGTCCTTGTGGTGTGATTGAGCATCCTTTGCATATATGCCCAAGAGTGGTATTGCTAGGTCTTGAGGTAGATTGATTCCCAATTTTTTGAGAAACTGTCATACTGATTTCCAAAGTGGCCTTGCAAGTTTGCACTCCCACCAACAGTGGAGGAGTGTTCTCCTTACTCCATATCCTCTCCAGCATAAGCTGTCGTCAGTGATTTCACTCTTAGGCATCCTGACAGCTGTAAGATGGTATCTCAGAATCATTTTGATTTGCATTTTCCTGATAACTTAGGATGCTGAGCAATTCTTTAAATGTCTTTGGCCATTTGAGATCCTTCTGTTGAGAATTCTCTGTTTAGAACTGTACCCCCTTTTTAATTGGATATTTTTGTAGTTTGATATCTAGGTTCTTGATTTCCTTATATATTTTGGAGATCAATCCTCTGTCAGATGTGGGATTGGTGAAGATCTTTTCCCATTCTGTATACTGTCATTTTACCTTATTTACCATGTGTTTTGCCTTATAGAAACTTCTCGGTTTCAGGAAGTCCCATTTACTGATTGTTGCTCTCAGTGCCTATGCTGTTGGTGTTATATTTAGGAAGTGGTCTCCTGTGCCAGTGTTTTCAAGGGTACCCTCCTAACTTATCTGCTGTCAGATTCAGTGTAACTTGATTTTTGTTGAGGCCTTTGTTTCCCTTGGAATTGAGTTTTGTGCACGATGTTTGATATGGATCTATTTGCAGTTTACATGTTGACATCCAATTACACCATTTGTTAAAGATGCTTTCTTTTATCCATTGTGCAATTTTGGCTTCTTGTCAAAAATCACCTGTTCATAGGTGTGTATATTAATGTCAGGGTCTTTGGTTCAATTCCATTTATCCCTGTGTCTGTTTTTATGCCAATACAAGCTACTTTTTATTACTATAGCTCTGTAGTGGAGCTTGAAGTCAGAAATGGTGAAGCCTCTGGAAGTTTCTTTATTGTAGAGGATTGTTTTAGCTATCCTGGGTATTTTGTTTTTCCATATGAAGTTGAATATTGTTCTTTAGAGCTCTGTGAAGAATTTTGTTGGGATTTTAATGGGGATTGCATTCAATTTGTAGATTGCTTTTGGCATTTTTACTCTGTTGCTTCTACTTATCTAAGAACATGGGAGAGCTTTCTGTTTCCTGATATCTTTTTCAATTTCTTTCTTCAGAGACTTAAAGTTCTTGTCACTGAGGTCTTTCACTTGTTTGATTAGACATATCCCCAAGATATTTTTATATTATTTGTGTCTATTGTAAAGGGTGATATTTCTCTGATTTCTTTCTCAGCCTGTTTATCACTAGTATATAAGAGGGGTTACTAAGTTTTTTTGAGCTAATCTTCTGCCACATTACTGAAAGTGATTCTCAGCTGTAGGAGTTCCCTGGTAGAATATTTGGCGTCACTTATGTATGCAATCCTATCATCTGCAAACAGAGAAAGTTTTACTTCTTTCTTTCCAACTTGTATCCTTTTGATCTCATTTTGATGTCTTATTGCTCCAGCTATAACTTCGATTACTATATTGAATAGGTATGGAGAGAGTGGATAGACTTGTCTTGTTCCTGATATTAGTGTTGGCTGTCAGGTTGCTGTATGTTGCCTTTGTTATATGTAGGTTATGTTCCATGTATCTCTGATCTCTCCAAGACCTTTATCATGAAGGGCTGTTGTATTCTGTCGAAGGCTTTTTTAGCTTGTAATGATATGATTGTGTTTTTTTTTTCAGTTTGTTTATATGATGTATTACATTGACAGATTTTCCTTTGTTGAACCATCCCTGAGTCTCTGGGATGAAGTTTACTTGGTCATGGTAGATAATTCTTTTTTGATGTGGTGTTCTTAGAATAGGTTTGCCAATATTTTATTGAGTATTTTTGCCTCAATGTTCATGAGGGAGATTGGTCTGTAATTCTCTTTCTTTGCGGGATTATCTATTACCTGTGTTTTTGTGGGTTCAGCTAACTTCCCTGGGTTGGAATTTTCCTTCTAGTACTTTCTGTAGTGCTGGATTTGTGGATATCTGGTTGTTTTTTATGGAGTAGCTTGTTTTTTCATATATAAGGGGATTAAATTTTGCTTGGCATAGTAATCTGGGCTGGCATCTGTGGTCTCTTAGTGTCTGTATAACATCTGTCCAGGACGTTCTAGCTTTCAGAGTCTCCATTGAGAAGTTCAGTGTTATTCTTATGGGTTTAATTTTATATATTACTTAGCCTTTTTTCTTTTTAACTCAATAGTTTTTCATTATTCTGTATGTTGAGTGTTTTGATTATTATGTGACAAGATGACTTTTTTCTTTTGGTCCAATCTATTTGGTGTTAAGTTTCTTGTATCTTCAAACACATATCCTTCTTTAGGTTGGGAAACTTTTCTTCTGTGATTTTGTTGAATATCTTTTCTATGTCTTTGAGCTGGTATTTTCCTTCTTTCATCCTATTATTCTTAGGCTTGGTCCTTTCATGATGCCCCAGTTTTTCTAAATGTCTTGTTTTCAGACTTTGTTGGGTTTAACATTTTATTTGATAGATGAATCTATTTTCTCTATCATATTTTTAGTGCCTGAAATTCTCTCTTCCATCTCTTGTATTCTGTTGGTTATGCTTACCTCTGTAAATATGTTTGTTTACCCAGATTTTCCATTTCATGAATTTCCTTGGTTTGTGCCACTCATTTAATTTTCATGTCCTCAATTATTTCCTTCACCTATTTGATTGGTTTTCTTGACTTTATTTAAGGAATTTAAGGATTTTTCCAATTTTTTGTTTGCCTTTTCCTCAATTTCTTTAAGAGAATTTTTCATTTACTGTTTAAGGGTCTCTATAGTCTATGTAAAGTTATTTTTAAGGTCATTTTCTTCTGCTTAATCTGCATTGGGATCTTCAGGTCTTGCTGTTGTTGTACCACTAGGTTCAGGTAGTACCATATTGCTCTTAATGTTGTTGAATTTATTCTTAAACCGTTATCTACCCATGTGGGTTTGGGGTAGTTATAGGTACAGGTGTTGATTCTTCTTCCAATTGGTGCAGGTGGGGCCTGTCCATCCAGAGGCCACTGATGCTGTAGGAAGAATGGTTGGCCAGGATGGGGGTGGCCGTAGGAAGAATGATAGATTCTGCTGGTTTGCAGAGTAGAGTGGGACTTGTAGGTTACAGGATCCAATGGGTGGCAGGGGTGGTGGAGTGGCCTGCCTGCCAATGTCTTATCTGTTGACCTCCAATACCACTTTCTAATCTATATTACAATTTGGCTCCTAAATAGTCAAGATAAAGAAACCATTATCAAATGGTTTCCTTGGTCTCTTAGTTTCTTTATAGCTTTACTATAACAAAATACTTGGCTCAATCAACTAAAAGAAGATATTTCCTCCAGTTTACCGTTTTAAAGGAATATAATCTCTCATGCCAGAAATGATGTGGCAGCAGAAGAATAAGGGTGCAGGTAACACAGCATTGGCTGATAGGAAGTGATAGGGAACAGGAAGTGGGCGTGGCTATATAGCCTCAAGGCCCATCTCAGGAACATCTTCACCCATCAATACTCTACCTCCTAAAGTTTCTATAACTTTCTTAGACATTACCACCAGCTGGGACCAAATGTTCAAACAAAATGAGCCTTGGAATTCAAACCATAATACTTATGATATATCTTTTAAATACTCTCACTTTCTTGTTATCAACACCATATATTTAATCCCTGACAACTACTGATATGATTTCTATTTCCATAGTTTTATTTTTGCAAGATTGCTGTGTATATTAAATCATATATATAACATTTGACACTTCATTTTTTAGTGAGTTTCTCTGATTTTTGCAAGTGTACATAAATACCACTTTATTATTATTCAATAGTATTCCCTGGTATGGACACTGTACTTTAACATTTCACTCACTGAAGGACATTTGGTATTTTTTAAAGCTTGTTTAAATAAATAGAGCTGCTTTAATTATTCATTTATCGTTTTACGTGCTTTTGAGTCTCTGGACAAAATGCTTCAGAGTGCAATATCTGGATTGTTTGATATTTGTGTGTTTAATCTTTAAGGAAACTGCTGAGGAGCTGAAAATTTAATTTTTCCTCTGAAATGTTTCAATTTCAGGGTTTTTTTTGAATCATCAATGTCTAAACATGCTGCTTCCCTGCATCCTTCCCTCTACTTTTTCTTCTGTCCATTAGTGGGCCCTTAGCTTGCATCTTTCTGATGACTTATGCCATACTCTGTTCTCCAGTATAACAAGACATGTCATAAGGAGTAATTTATAAATAATAGAAATATATTTTTACAGAAATTTATATTTCTGGTTCTGGGAGAACTAAAATCAAAGTGCCAGGTAATTCAGAGTGATGAAAGCTTCTTCTGTCCTTTATAAAAGGCACCTGCTTTCTGTGTTACCAGAGAGGGACAAAGAGAGAGAGAGGCAGAGACAGACAGAGAGAGACAGAAAGATAAACAAACTTTGTTCATGTTCTTTCATGAGTACATTTATCCCATTATCCATATTTACTTCATGGTTTCCCAAAAGACTCTTTCTATATTGTACTGGATTAAAATTTCACCATTAATTTGAAGGGACACAACTTTAAACTGTAACAGCTAATGACTGATTCAGTACATTATTTTTTTAGTCTTCCTCTCTCTTTGAGGTTTGCTTGCCTTGAGCTGGATTGTTTGTTCTTTTTGTCAGAGTTTGGAAGTTCATTGTGTGTCTGTACAGAAGTTCCTTGCTGGATATAGAGCTCTAAAATATGTTTTCTAGTTCTGTAGCCTTTATTACCATTAAGGAATATTTAGCACAGAAAGGTTTCAATTCTGATGAATTCAAATTATTAATTACTTTCTGGAATAGATCATAATTTAAATATCAAATCCAATAATGTTTTACCCATTATTCAACACTAAAGATTTGCTCTTGTATTTTTCTAAGTCTGATTTAGGTTATTGTGTAAATCTATTACGTATTTCTCACTACAACTCAGTATATTCTGTATTTATTTCAAACACTTTCTTTAGGATGCAAAGTGCTGATGGCTATTCCTTATGATGCTTTCAGACCTGTTCATCATTGTACTTTGTTCATGCCATTCCCTATTGCCCCTTCTTGTTCTTCCTCCCCACTTACACCATATTTCTTTCCTCATAGTCTTTCATCTATTTTTGCATCTTTTTAAAAGCTGCTTTTATATGAGGTGTGTGCACTAAGCTGAGGTTTCCTTAGTTAGTTTGTTTATGGATGGTTAACTGCTCCAGTATCATTAGTTGAATAGCTTTTTTTTTTGTATTGGAATTACTTCTTTATTGAACTAGTTTTGTATGTTTTTAAATCAACTTAGTATTTTTATATCAGTCTATGTGGGTCTTCTCTATTCCTGTTCATTGATATCACAATTTCTTCACTATTTTCAGAGGATTTTATTACGGTGCTTACTTAAGTCTGGGTATCGGGTAGACTGAGTCTCTTCCTTTTTCTTATCATTATAATTACTCTAGATACTTCCCATTTCCATGCAGTTGTGTAATAATGATTCTTACTGTAGTTTTGATTGTGCTTTTTTAAAAATTAAAACATGGGCACCAAGATTAGGTTACATGTTATATGGAATTTTTTTCTTTTTTTTTTAATATAATCATTTTTATTGAGAATAGGGAAAAAAAAGTTTCCGCCTCCTCCCAGCCTCCCATTTCCCTCCCCCTCCACCCACTCTA